>NC_053427.1:34244902-34470014 GCF_007990345.1 Gossypium hirsutum | reverse complement strand
GTTAATTACGATTTAGTCAAACTAAAGGGAGAGGCAAGCAGGGCAAAGAAAAGATCATCGAGTAACCGAGTTGGAACCGTCTTACCCAACACAAGGTAAGTCATCAAGCATATATTTTGTATTGATCTAAATAGACATAATGTCTATGTAATTATGCCGAATGGAATGATAAATTTATATACATGTATGCATGTGGTGATGAAAGTGTCGAATGAAAGAAAAGATGTGAGAGGTATTGAGTTGTTGATCTCGGCACTAAGTGTGCGGGTATAAACATTTATGATCATGAGATTGGCACTAAGTGTGCGGGTTTAAATTGTTCAGCACTAAGTGTGCGAGTTTGATTATATAGCACTAAGTGTGCGAGTTGATTTTATAGCACTGAGTGTGCGGACTTAATATATATTTTTGAATCACTATGGGCACTAAGTGTGCGACATTATTGAGTTGATCACGGACAGCGGATCGGGTAAGTACCTTGAGTTCATGGCTAATAGGCACTATGTTTATATTTGGAGTTGAGCTTGGTAAGTTTGAACCTATGTGACAAATATACTTGAAGTCACGTACATAAGATTTATCGTGGAATAGGTGAAAGGCCGTTTAGTTGTATGATTGTAACGAAATTAAAATGATGTATGAAAATACCTCAAATATCTATGATTGTTTATGGAATGTGAATGCATATTTGGTATGAGATTGAACGATAGGTCTGAGGAACTATGCATGGTTCGGTATGGATGGAGTAACTAGCCTCGTTCCATTTGTTTCCTCTTGTGATAATGTTATTAATGATGGTAGCGCTTTGCTTATGACTTACTGAGTTATATACTCACTCGGTGTTTCCTTGTCACCTATTCTAGGTTTCTTGGACTCGTCTCTTTTTGCGTGGTCGGGCCGTCATCGAAGTCATCACACCGGCTAGCAAGTTTTGGTACTTTCTTCTTAGTCGGCTTAGGAGAACATTTTGGCATGTATAGGCTATTATGTTGTGTTTGAACTTTGGTATGTAAACTTTTAGCCATGCGAAAATGGCATAATGTCGGTTGGGTTTGGTTTTATAACGCTAGGTCGTAAGCCTTGGTAATTCGACTTTTCTTTTATGCCATATGTCATGGTTGATTATTTTGGTGTTAAAATTCATGATATGGCAATAGTGTAGTAGGGGGATGTTTGACAATGATTAGCCTTTGGCATGGCTAGTCATGATCATAATTTGTGATATGTATGATGAATTACTAGTTAGATCAAGGAGAAATCACGAAATGGGCATAGTTGTTTTCGTAACAGATGCTGGCAGCAGCAGTGACGTGAGATTGAAAAATCACTAAAAATAGTAGGAGTGGAATTAATTGATGAATAAATTATGTATTCGAAGCTCGATGAGTCTATTTTTATATAGAAGTAACGAAAAGATCATATGGACAGTATGTTAAGAGATATTCAGGTTCTCGTGAGACAGGGCCAGAACGGTTTCTGGATTCCCTGTTCGACTTTGGAAATTCATTATAAATTAACCAGAGATAATTAGGAGTCATGCCATATATGTACAGATTCCTCTCTGAGTCTAGTTTCTATAGAAACAAACGACATCAGTATTAAAGCTCTGTGCAGGGAGATATCCAATTCGTAATACGCAAGGGTCAGTGTAGTCGATCCTGTAACATGGGAGACTTGACTAATAACTGTACAAATTGGCCAGACCAAAAATTATACAAAAATTCTACCATATAGGTATATGAGTCTAGTTCCAGGGAAAATTTACGGAACTGGATTTTAAGTTTCAGAACTCAAGATATAATTTTAAAGCGACTAGTACGCAGATTGACAGCTTGTCTGGAAAATGTTAATAAGTGGTTTGAAGTCTGTTAACACTCGTGTTCGACTCCGGCGACGGTCTCGGGTTCGGGTGTTGCAATTTTATTGGTATCAGAGCTATGGTTTAGTCGGTTCTAGGACTACCATAGCACGTATGAGTCTAGCTATACATGCCTTAATGTTAATGTTTAAATGTGTGATGACTTCTGACGGTTAAAATGTTTTTGTTTTGATTAGTAAATGGACCCCGGTGTAGAAAGAACCTTAGCGGATGACGTTGAAAGCGTAGCGGCTGCTCCTGCACAAGGGACGCCGCCAGTTGAACCTCAGTCATCTGCGAATAATCAAGGTGAGGGGGCTAAACAAGCCTTCTTTACCATGATGAATGAGTGGGTCGCGCAATATGCCCGAACCAATCCGGCTGTCCAACAATTCCCGAATTTGAATACTCCACCCCAGGAGCCCGTAATGCCATCAGTCACTGATCCTGTGAGGCTGAGTAAGCCACCTGTAGACTTGATTAGGAAGCGCGGGGCTGAGGAGTTCAAGGCCATAGTTACTGATGATGCCGAAAGGGCCGAGTTCTGGCTTGATAACACCATTCGGGTGTTCGATGAACTGTCATGCACACCCGATGAATGTCTAAAGTGTGCTATATCTTTGTTGCGAGACTCAGCCTACTATTGGTGGAGGACCCTGATTTCCATAGTCCCAAACGAACGAGTTACTTGGGACTTCTTTCAAACGGAATTCCGAAAGAAATATATTAGTCAACGGTTCATTGATCAAAAGCGCAAGGAATTCTTGGAACTCAAGCAAGGCCGTATGACAGTATCTGAATACGAACATGAATTCGTAAGACTCAGTAGGTATGCCCGGGAGTGTGTAGCTGATGAGGTTGCTATGTGCAAAAGATTCGAAGAAGGATTGAATGAAGATTTAAAGCTACTAGTTGGTATTTTGGAGATAAAAGAATTCGTAACACTAGTCGAACGAGCCTGTAAGGCGGAAGAACTTGGAAAGGAGAAGAAGAAGGCTGAATTTGAAGCTAGAGACTATCGTAAAAGATCGACGGGTAAAGCTCCGTTCTCAGCTGTAAAGAAGTTCAGGGAGGACACTAATAAGTCGAGGACGACTGCGGGAATTTCCATCAGAGCACGACCATCGACGGACTCCCGAGCTACTTCGGTAGCTAGTGTGGGCAATAATCGTCAAGAGAAACCTGAATGTCCCCAATGCGGAAGACGACACCTAGGTGAATGTTGGGGTAAGTCTACTAACAGGGCCTGTTACGGATGCGGTTCGAAGGACCACTTCATTAGAGATTGCACGGAGCTTGATGAGAAGAATAAGATTCAAGGTGCAAGACCTAGTGGAGTGACAACTAGAGGTAGACCACCGAGAATTTTAGGAGGTAGGGGTGGTAGTCAGAGAGGGGCCTCTGATACGGCTGTTCGAGCCGAGAACCGCACTCCTGCTAGAGCATATGCCATTCGCGCACGAGAGGAGGCATCCTCCCCTGACGTCATCACTGGTACCTTCACTCTCTTTGATACTAATGTGATTGCATTGATTGACCCTGGCTCTACTCATTCATATGTATGCGAAACCTTAGCATCCAGTAAGACTCTACCTGTTGAGTCTACTGAGTTCGTAATTCGAGTGTCAAACCCTTTGGGTCAATGCGTACTTGTTGATAAAGTGTGTAAGGGATGCCCTCTAATAATCCGAGAATCCTGTTTTCCGGCCGATTTGATGCTTTTGCCGTTTGACGAATTTGATGTTATTCTTGGTTTGGATTGGTTGACCGCGCATGATGCGGTTGTGAATTGCAAAAGCAAGACTATTGATTTGAGGTGCGCAAATAACGAGATAATCCGAGTTGAGTCTACGGACTTAAGGGGGTTGCCAGCTGTAATATCAGCAATGTTGGCCCAGAAATATGTAAGAAAAGGGTGCGAAGCATACCTTGCGTATGTACTTGATGACAAAGAGTTAGAAAAGAAACCCGAATCTGTGCCGGTGGTTTGTGAATACCCGGATGTTTTTCCTGAAGAGTTACCGGGTTTGCCACCTGTTCGGGAGATAGAGTTTGGTATTGAGCTTGTACCGGGAACTACGCCAATTTCGATAGCTCCGTATCGTATGGCACTGACCGAGTTAAAAGAATTGAAAGCTCAATTGCAAGAGTTGACGGATAGAGGTTTCGCTCGACCAAGTTTCTCACCTTGGGGTGCACCAGTATTGTTCGTGAAAAAGAAGGACGGAACCATGAGATTGTGCATTGACTATCGTCAACTGAATAAAGTGACGATAAAGAATAAATATCCATTACCGCGCATTGATGATTTGTTTGATCAACTAAAGGGAGCCTCAGTGTTTTCAAAGATAGATTTGAGATTGGGTTATTATCAGTTGCGGATTCGAGATTCGGACGTACCCAAAACTGCTTTCAGAACGAGGTACGGTCACTACGAGTTCTTAGTGATGCCGTTCGGGCTCACTAATGCCCCTGCGGTATTTATGGATTTGATGAATCGGATCTTCAGACAGTATTTGGACCGGTTCGTAGTTGTGTTCATTGATGACATCTTAGTCTATTCAGGAGATGAGACCGAACATGCTGAGCACCTGAGATTAGTGTTGCAAATTTTGCGGGATAAGAAGTTATATGCTAAGTTCAGTAAGTGTGAGTTCTGGTTAAGAGAGGTTAGTTTCTTGGGTCATGTGGTATCCGCATCGGGTATTCGAGTTGACCCGAGCAAAATTTCAGCCATACTTAACTGGAAGCCTCCAAGAAATGTTACCGAAGTTCGGAGCTTCCTGGGGCTCGCCGGTTATTACCAACGATTTGTAAAAGGTTTCTCGATGATAGCCACACCAATGACGAAGCTACTTCAAAAGGATGCTAAGTTCGAATGGACGGAGAAATGTCAGAAAAGCTTCGATCAACTGAAAACTCATTTGACTGAAGCTCCAATTTTAGTGCAACCCGAATCAGGCAAGGAGTTTGTCATATATAGTGACGCATCCCTACTCGGGTTGGGTTGCTTATTGATGCAAGAAGGCCGAGTTGTGGCCTATGCGTCGAGACAATTGAAGCCACACGAGAGAAATTATCCAACCCATGATCTCGAACTAGCCGCCATCGTATTCGCTTTGAAAATATGGCGACATTACTTGTTTGGCGAAAAGTGCCATGTATTTTCGGATCACAAAAGCCTCAAATATTTGATGACTCAAAGAGACTTAAATCTGCGACAAAGACGTTGGCTTGAGTTGTTGAAAGATTACGAGCTTGTCATTGATTACCACCCGGGAAAGGCTAATGTGGTTGCGGACGCCTTAAGCCGAAAATCGCTGTTTGCTTTACGAGCGATGAATGTGCACTTGTCTGTTCTACCCGACAATGTGTTAGTAGCTGAATTAAAGGCCAAACCATCATTTATTCATCAAATTCGTGAAGCTCAGAAAGTCGACGATGAAGTGGTTGCAAAACGGGCTGAATGTATTCCGAATATGGAATCCGAATTTCAAATTGATGATGACGATTGTTTGAGGTTCAGAAGTCGGTTGTGTGTTCCAAGAAATTCAGAACTCATTTCGATGATTCTGAACGAAGCTCATTGTAGCCGAATGTCAATTCACCCGGGGAGTACGAAAATGTACAATGATTTGAAACGTCGGTTTTGGTGGCATGGTATGAAACGGGACATCTCCGACTTTGTTTCGAGATGTTTAATATGTCAACAAGTGAAAGCGGAACATCAAGTGCCTTCAGAATTACTTCAGCCGATCATGATACCCGAGTGGAAATGGGATCGAGTCACAATGGACTTTGTGTCCGGACTGCCATTGTCAGCAAGCAAGAAGGATGCAATTTGGGTTGTTGTTGATAGACTGACTAAGTCGGCTCACTTTATCCCCGTGCGTACGGATTTTTCATTGGATAAACTAGCCGAATTGTATGTTTCTCAAATTGTCAGATTACATGGAGTACCTATTTCTATCATGTCGGATAGAGATCCGAGATTCACCTCGCAATTTTGGAAGAAATTGCAAGAAGCTTTGGGTACCAAGCTGCATTTTAGCACCGCTTTTCATCCACAAACCGATGGTTAATCCGAGCGGATAATTCAGATACTTGAGGATATGTAGAGATGTTGCATCCTCGAGTTTAGTGGTTCATGGGAACGGTATTTACCTTTGATTGAATTCGCTTACAACAATAGTTTTCAATCAAGTATTAAGATGGCACCTTACGAGGCTTTGTACGGTCGTAAATGCCGTACACCATTGTTTTGGACCGAGCTCGGTGAAGGTAAAATTTTCGGAGTCGATTTGATTAAAGATGCCGAACAGAAAGTAAGGGTAATCCGTGAAAGTCTAAAGGCAGCCACGGATCGTCAGAAATCGTATGCGGATTTGAAACGAAAAGACATTGAATATCAGGTGGGAGATAAAGTGTTTCTTAAACTTTCGCCTTGGAAAAAGGTACTCAGATTTGGCCGAAAGGGCAAGTTGAGTCCGAGATTCATTGGGCCATACGAAATATCCGAACGAGTCGATCCAGTTGCGTATCGATTGATTTTACCCCCTGAACTTGAAAAGATTCACGACGTCTTTCATGTTTCGATGCTTCGGCGCTATAGATCTGATCCTTCGCACATAATTAGTCCGTCGGAGGTTGAAATTCAGGCTGATATGAGTTATGAAGAAGAGCCGATGCGTATCCTAGCTCGTGAAGTGAAGGGGTTGCGAAACAAAAGGGTTCCGTTAGTAAAGGTGTTATGGCTCAAACACGGGATCGAGGAAGCTACTTGGGAAACCGAGAGCTCGATGAAAGAACGATACCCAAACCTATTTACCGGTAAGATTTTCGGGGACGAAAATTTCTTGAGTGGGGGAGAGTTGTAACAGCCCAAAATTGACCCTAGTCGGGAAGTGGTTTCGGGACCACAAAACCGAGTCATAAAATTTAGTTAAAATTTTATTTGCATATCTTATATGTGTGATAGTACTTGTATGAAAATTTGATGTTTTAATTTTTGTATTAGGAATGTGAATTTTGCTTGAAAGGATTTAGTTGAGAGACTTAGAAAATTTTGATAGGTAAATAAGTAAGGACCAAATAGTATTAAATAGGAAAGTTTGGGTTTGCATGTCAAAGTGCCCAATTCTTGATAAGTGGCCGGCCAAGCATGACTCCATTCCTCCAAGTTTATGTTGTTTATTATTTAATATTGGTAAGTAAATTAAAATAAATTAAAGAAAGGAATTAAAAAGGAAGAGATGAATAAAATAAGGAGGGAAGAGGGAGTGTTCATCTTTTTTTTCTTTGGCTATTGCCGTGAGTGAGGAGAAGGAAGGGAGATTTGGTTATTGGATTTTGGCTTGGAAGATGGCTAGAATGAGGTATGTATTGAATGATTCTTGAAAAATGGTTAGTTCAAATTCTACTCATCCTATAGATTAGACTTAGGATTTTGAGGTTGAAATTCGGCCAAGAAGCTTGAAACTCTTAGTAGATGTGTTAATGTCATTAAAATGGATAGTAATGTAGGATATGGTGAGTGGTTAATTGCTTTTAACTTGAAAGTTGAGGTTAAAATGGGTTAAGTGATTGCCGAATCTAATTTAGGGGTGGAGGATTGTGTTCATGTTATATTGGATAGGTAGAGGTTGTAATGAGGTTGAAATCGTTGAATTGTTAGCTTGGTAACTAATGAAGTAATCGGTCAT
This sequence comes from Gossypium hirsutum, assembly GCF_007990345.1. Taxonomy (NCBI): domain Eukaryota; kingdom Viridiplantae; phylum Streptophyta; class Magnoliopsida; order Malvales; family Malvaceae; genus Gossypium; species Gossypium hirsutum. The sequence goes on along the minus strand of NC_053427.1, from coordinate 34,462,454 downwards.
ATGGGGTAAAAATGGGATGTTCATTTTAGTTGTTATTTCATTTTTGTGAGAAATGGGTCAAGTGTTCATGAGATGAAATTGTGTGATTAGATAAATTAAAGGTAATAGTATAGTTGATGAATATATATAGATATACATATTCGGCCATCACTTAGGAGCTTATGTGATGTTGAGTTTAAGCTTTGCATATTCGGCTATATATATATATACATATATATGTAAGCCCATTCGTGATATTACCTTAGGACTATGTATATATAACCGACAAAAAAAATGGGAAAAACTAGCAAAGGTGAATGCCGAATGAGCTATAGGAGGTGTGGATGACTTTTATGCATGTGGGTGTGTGTGTATGCCATTTAGTTGGTGACATTCGGCATTTCTTAATTAACATTAGAGATGAGTGAATGAAATCGGCATGTGTATTTGTGAAAATGCCGAATGTGAACTTGGATAATATTGAGTAATGTATGTGCTTTAAAATGATGGAATGGAGTGGATGCTTTAAATGTGTTATGAACAATTATAAGTTAAATTAAGGTTTGCTAAATTACCATTGTCATTGCCGAATATACAAACATACATATGCATGTGTAATTGAAGTATGAATGTTTAGCAAGATGGTTAAACTAGTTAATTTATCGATTTAGCTCAAGAAGCTAAAGGTGGAGAGGCAAGCAAGGGCAAAGAAAAGATCATCGAGTAACCGGGTTGGAACCGTCTTACCCAACACAAGGTAAGTCATCAAGCATATATTTTGTATTGATCTAAATAGACATAATGTCTATGTAATTATGCCTAATGGAATGATAAATTTATATACATGTATGCATGTGGTGATGAAAGTGTCGAATGAAAAGAAAAGATGTGAGAGGTATTGAGATGTTGATCTCGGCACTAAGTGTGCGGGTATAAACATTTATGATCATGAGATTGGCACTAAGTGTGCGGGTTTAAATTGTTCAGCACTAAGTGTGCGAGTTTGATTATATAGCACTAAGTGTGCGAGTTGATTTTATAGCACTGAGTGTGCGGACTTAATATATATTTTTGAATCACTATGGGCACTAAGTGTGCGACATTATTGAGTTGATCACGGACAGCGGATCGGGTAAGTACCTTGAGTTCATGGCTAATAGGCACTATGTTTATATTTGGAGTTGAGCTTGGTAAGTTTGAACCTATGTGACAAATATACTTGAAGTCACGTACATAAGATTTATCGTGGAATAGGTGAAAGGCCGTTTAGTTGTATGATTGTAACGAAATTAAAATGATGTATGAAAATACCTCAAATATCCTATTGATTAGTTTATGGAATGTGAATGCATGATTTGGTATGAGATTGAACCGATAGGTCTGAGGAACTATGCATGGTTCGGTATGGATGGAGTAACTAGCCTCGTTCCATTTTGTTTCCTCTTGTGATAATGTTATTAATGGATGGTAGCGCTTTGCTTATGACTTACTGAGTTATATACTCACTCGGTGTTTCCTTGTCACCTATTCTAGGTTTCTTGGACTCGTCTCTTTTTGCGTGGTCGGGCCGTCATCGAAGTCATCACACCGGCTAACAAGTTTTGGTACTTTCTTCTTAGTCGGCTTAGGAGAACATTTCGGCATGTATAGGCTATTATGTTGTGTTTGAACTTTGGTATGTAAACTTTTAGCCATGCGAAAATGGCATAAATGTCGGTTGGGTTTGGTTTTATAACGCTAGGTCGTAAGCCTTGGTAATTCGACTTTTCTTTTATGCCATATGTCATGGTTGATTATTTTGGTGTTAAAATTCATGATATGGCAATAGTGTAGTAGGGGGATGTTTGACAATGATTAGCCTTTGGCATGGCTAGTCATGATCATAATTTGTGATATGTATGATGAATTACTAGTTAGATCAAGGAGAAATCACGAAATGGGCATAGTTGCTTTCGTAACAGATGCTGGCAGCAGCAGTGACGTGAGATTGAAAAATCACTAAAAATAGTAGGAGTGGAATTAATTGATGAATAAATTATGTATTCGAAGCTCGATGAGTCTATTTTTATATAGAAGTAACGAAAAGATCATATGGACAGTATGTTAAGAGATATTCAGGTTCTCGTGAGACAGGGCCAGAACGGTTTCTGGATTCCCTGTTCCGACTTTGGAAATTCATTATAAATTAACCAGAGATAATTAGGAGTCATTCAATATATGTACAGATTCCTCTCTGAGTCTAGTTTCTATAGAAACAAACGACATCAGTATTGAAGCTCTGTGCAGGGAGATATCCAATTCGTAATGCGCAAGGGTCAGTGTAGTCGATCCCTGTAACATGGGAGACTTTGACTAAGAAACTGTACAAATTGGCCCGACCAAAAATTCTACAAAAATTCTACCATATAGGTATATGAGTCTAGTTCCAGGGAAAATTTACGGAACTGGATTTTGAGTTTCAGAACTCAAAATATGATTTTTAAAGTGACTAGTACGCAGATTGACAGCTTGTCTGGAAAATGTTAATAAGTGGTTTGAAGTCTGTTAACACCTCGTGTTCGACTCCGGCGACGGTCTCGGGTTCGGGGTGTTACAACTAGGCCAAGTTTTTCCACCAGCATGCTACTAGCAATATTCGTGCAGCTACCTCTATCGATGATCGCGCTACACACCTTGCCTTGGACATGGCATCACGTGTGAAAATTTTTTTCTCATTGCTGTTCATTTTTCGTGCTTTGGAGGCTCAAACTCTGCCTAATAACGAGAATTTCTCCCTCCATGTCATACTCAAGTTCTTCCTCCTCTTTGGTGAGTGCTTCGGGCTCATCTTCTTTTTCTTCTTCGGATTCAATCTTTCCATTGGCCATTACTACCATCACACTCTGATTGGGACATTGGCTAGTGATATGGCCCCTCCCAAGGTATTTGAAGCATTTGATGTCTCGGGTTCGGTTTGGCACGGCCTCATTTTTTGCCTTTTTTTATTCTCCACTCGGCTTGTTAGGCTTTGTGGCTCCAACAGTTTTTTAAGTTCAAAAAGGGCATCCTTCTTGTTGACTCATTGTCCTTACTTTGATGTAGAAATAGAGTTTGGAAAGGTTCGAGTAGCACCCTTTTGCTTCAATTACTTTTCCACTTTCATCGCCATATGAATCATGTCAACGATTTCAACGTAATGTTGTAATTCCACCACTTTGGCAATGTCTCGATTTAATCTAGCAAGGAATTTTGCCATGGTAGCTTCTCAGTCCTCCTCAACATTGGCTCGAATCATGACTACTTACATCTCTTTGTAGTAATCCACGCTCTAGTTTCCTTGGGTAAGATTTTGCAAATTTTGGTACAACTCAGATGATAATAGGCTGGAATGAACCTTTTCCTCATGATGGCCTTCATTTCGACCCAAGTAGACACGAGTTGTTCACCATTTCTTCTCCGGCTCATGGTGAGCTGATCCCACCAAATGTTAGCATAGTCGAAAAATTCTATGGCAGCAAGCTTAACCTTTTTACCTTTGAGTAGTTGTGACATTTGAATGCAAGTTCGATTTTCTTCTCCCACTCCAAATATGCCTCGGGATTGATTTTCCAGTGGAATGGAGGCATCGCCATCATAATATTTTTAAGGTCGTCATTTACTCGATCTCGCTCCCTCGGCCCTCGGTTCCTTTGGCCTCGTCGCGTCTCACTTCGATTAGAGGCTTGATCACTCTCCACATCACTAGGCTCGTAGAGATTATCTTGATTTAGCCTAGGACAACCTTGCTCTCTCCTTGGATTTCGATGAGTTCGTTCCCATTGGGCTCTTTCCTCTAATTGGTCCAATTCCTCTTGCATTGGCTCCAGATAATGTTGTAGCAACCGGTCCATTTCTCGAATGAGGGCTTGGTATGCTAAGTCGGGCACACCACCACTACCAACAACATTTCTTACAGGATGCAAGGCGCCACCATCAGTAACATTTGGCACACCACTACCACCGGCCATGTTCCTTTCGGGCTACATGACATGATGTTTTTCCTCACCAAAAACCTCGCCAATTCCCTTAAAAAGAAAGAAAAAATGTGCACTCCACTCATTTTTACACTCGTGCTTGGTTTTTATCACTCTAATAATCTCACTCACTCTTTTTTTTTTACCACTCTTGCTCATTTCTCTAAGTTCTTTGGTGACTACCTTAGACTTAGCAGCAAATCTTTATGGAGTCAACTTCAAAAGTGATCTAGAGGTGGGACTTAATGTTGGAAATAGGGTAGGCTAAAATAAAATGAATGGTACTTGAAGCGCGGCTGAAAATGTTTGGTAAAGGAAAATTTTGAGCTTGGAAAACACAGGCACTTTCAAGCTAGCCCTTTTTTTAATTATAATTTCGAGCCTCCCTCTTGTACTTTCAAACTTGAATTATTTTGCAAAGATGCTGAATTTTTTTTTGTTTGAATTATTTTTTCAAATACAACCCCAAGAGTGATAGAATGTTGATACTTTCTTAATTTTGACTAGCTCTGATACCAAATAACATGAACTTGTATTCGTGGTTGATTACGAGTTGTAAATATTCTTAATCGAAAATTAATAAGTATCGAATTAAGTTCTAGGTAAGGTTGAAATCGGAAGTGGTTGGTTTTATCAAAGGGGTTGCGTTTAGTTGGTAGAAAAATGTATGAGTTAAGTGTGGACTTAAGGCTGAAGAACGAACCAATATTAAAGGGAATATTGACCCAATTCTTATGTTAGCTCTTAAGGTGGAAATGGAGATGATAACTTGAATCGTGACCCATTATCTATAATGAGATAGGAACCAATCGGTATAGGTCAAACACCACACTTCGAAGAAGTGATAAGTTCAAAAAGAATCAAATTGACGCTGCAAGATGTACTTCATAAGTCAATTTGATTTAAGAAAGAACAAATAGAGTTGAGCACTCATAATAGTTATAAAATTTATCAGAAGTTTCAGCAACTTGTTTTAAGCCTAGTATTTATAGGCTCACAAAATACCAGTCGAATATGGTTTACAATCAAATTTAATGAGCTAAATGCCTATTGAATTGTCCAACACATCCTTTAAAGACTTCTAGATATGGAAGACACCAGCAGTCATGTCTATTTGCAATCCCAATCAGCTAATTCATTTGACTTTAAAAATGAGTTGAATGTGCATCGAGCTAATCCGTCAAAATGGTGTGAACATGTATAGATGCTACTTTGGAAACCCGAATGAACATGTAGCTCTTTATGGTTGCTTGTGGCGTATGAAGAGCCTTCAAATATGAATAGCAAAAATTGGATAGTCCCTTAGGTGTGATCATGGCAGCCAATCGGCTAATCAAGTGTGAAAGCACTTGATGCTTTTTATAGCACAAAATGGCTCTTGGGGGGTTGTGTTCAGCTCCTTAATTGTGCCATACGAATAGCTTGAAGAAAGCTTCCTAGTAGCAACCAATGTGAACAACCTGTTACGTGTTAAAGAAATGATTAAATGCCACATTAAACAAAGTTTGACACACTTTTAATTTGTAGGAAATTAAACAAACATTAAAGATGTCAGAATTTAAACACACTTAAAAATATGTATTAAAGATGTCCGAACTATGACATAATTAAAACTCTTATTAGTGATGTTCAGATTATGACATAATTAAAAACTCATATTAATGATATTCAAATTATGACATAATTAAAGATTCAAACTAAATTAACTAAAATAACTAAAATCGAATTTAAATCTTTATTCTAGCAACTGAATTTTACAAGCTGAAAAATTAAAGTTTAGCTTAGAGCAAATTACATGGGACGCATGGAGTGCATTCCTAAGGTTGGTTAATGAGTCCCGCAATAGCTCCTCCCCAAACTTGATCAATGAGCTCGAAATGGCTTCCTTGAACCTCTTGGCTCGTGCACAAGTGATTGGCCCCATTGGCAACTCAATTGGATCACAAGCTGTTTTGTTAACCATGATCGCATCAGTTTTAGCTTAATCTAGCTAGCCCGAAGGTTAATTCATAAAACTGTTAAAGGTTGAGGGGTTTACCATGAATGGTCTTGAATGAGTTTTGGTGTTTAATGGTAGATTATGAATCTTTGTTGAGAAATAAACAAGTTTTGTAAAGTGATTTTTGTTGAATTTTGGAAATTAAGGACTAAATTGTTAAAGGTATAAATTCTGGGGTTTTAGTGTGAAATGATGATAAACATGAGTTGTTTCAAGGTCCCTTACATGTTTAATTAACATGGATTTTGTTCTAAATGGTTTGATTTAAGTTATAAGCTTAAGGACCAAATTGTGAAAAAGGTAAAATCTTAGGGGAAAATAGTAATTTTTATAAAAATGAATTATGGATTAAATTGAAGTTTCGAAGTACTTACTCGAATTAAACTACTATTTTAGATCGCCAACATGTTGACAATCGTGGAAAAGGAAAGATTTAGGAATAATTCTCGTGCTTGGTGATTTTTACAAGGTAGTCCTGGTAGTTCGTTTTATGTTTATGTAAAGTTGAATTAAATTCTTTATTAGTGATTTAAATTTTTATAGTCTGCTATGGAATGATGTTTAAATGTTGAGTTATATCGTTATTCAGGCTTTGTGCCTAGTAGGCTTAGTGCCGGAATTATTCAGGTTTTGTGCCTAGCAGGCTTAGTGTCGGTGTTATTTAGGCTTTGTACCTAGTTGGCTTACTACCGATGTTATTCAGGCTTTTTGCCTAGCAGGCTTATTACTGGTGTAATTAAAGTTAAAATCCTTTAGAAATTTGGTATTTAATAACAGATGAGTTTACTTGTCGAACTTACTAAGCTCATTTGTGCTTATTAGTTTGATTTGTTCTTGTTGGACTTTTGGAATAGTTGCTTTGATTGGACCTATTTGAAAGCTCACAAACTATCATCATCATCTTAGTAGTCATTTTGGTACTTATTAGTAGTTGGTTAAAGTGGCATGTAATAGGAGAGGTCCTTGGTTTTATGATGTTTTGGTAATTATATAAATGTTAAAAGTTGGTCTGTTTATGCTTGTTGTTAATGGATGGTGTTGGACTTATGATCCATGACTAAATAAGTCCTTTTCGAACACTTTTTATTAGTAGATATATAAAGCATTTTGGTGCAAAGTGTTGCAGTAAGAATGTTTAATTGTGTTGTGTTTTTAAGCTTAGTATGTAATGAGATATGATGCTTAAATATGTGGTAGGTTTTTGACATGTTTAAGTAAGCATTATTTGTTTGTGATTGAGGTGACTTTGAATGGCATATTGGTTGAATGTTAGATGGATGATTTAGCATGTTTTTGGCTTGATTATGGTCACTTTGAATAGGTCTGTTGGCTGAAAAATGCTTTACTTAGGTTACAAATAAGCTTGAAATGGTAAACAGGTTGTTTAAGGTTCATTTTGGGTGCACATAGCCTGAGATACGGGCATGTGTCTCAGCCGTGTGTCATCTGGGAGTTTTCTTATATGCAAGTCAGTGAGTTACACGTCCTAACACATGGCCTGGTATACGGGCGTGTAGGGCTATTTTAAGAGTTACGTGGCCTGATACATAGGCGTGTGACATGGCCATGTGATCCTACTCAGAGAGTTACACAGGTGAGTACACGGGTTGGGACACATCCATGTGTCCCTAAATCAAAGGTTACACAACCTGGGACACGGGCATGTGTCTCAGCCGTGTGTCATCTTGGAGTTTCCTTGTATGCAATTCAGTAAGTTACACGGTCTAGCACATGGCCTGGCATACAGGCGTGTGGGGATATTTCGAGAGTTACATGGCTTGATACACGAGCATGTGACACGCCCGTATGACCCTACTAAGAGAGTTACACAGGTGAGTACGCGGGCTGGGACACGGTTGTGTGTTCCTAGTTTGAAGGTTACGTGGCTTGGGACATGGACATGTGTCTTAGTTGTGTGAGTCACATGGTCTGGCCACACGGCTGTGTGACCCCTGTATCCAAAATTTTCTAACTTTTTCTTGGACTTTCTAGATGTCTCCAGTTTAGTATCGAATCATTCCTAAGGTATTTCTAGAGCCTCGAGGGCTCAAATTAGGGGCAGAATATGCATGTATGATTGATTTATGATATGTTTATATTAATGTTTGAGATATCATTTAAATGTTTTTCGGTTGTACGGTAATGCTCTGTAACCTTAATACAGTGATGGATACGGGACAGGGTTTTTAATTTAGTGGTATCAAAGCTACGATTTAGTTGGTTCTGAGCTAAACATAGCATGTATAGAGTCTAGAATTACATGCCACTTTCCTAACCGATGATAGTGTGATAGCTTTTGTTTATTTTTGAAATGTTTGTATATAGAAAAAAGGTGTTGTCGGGATCCAATCGAGCAAATTCTGATGAGATAGAAAGTTTTATTCCACCTATTGAAGGGGAAAGTACGCATAATGAACTTGTACGGCAAAGATCTAGAGAGGTAGCACTTAATGCATTTTGTCATATGATGCATGACATGTACAATGCATACTTAAAGGTAAACTCCACAATTCCACAAACTTATTCTCCTTACCCTTAAAGTTCCTGATGTGAGCACATCTATGCCAATCAAGGAAACTGATCTGGAGGTCTTACCATTGAGACCTATTACCCGTTCTAAGGCAAAAAAAAATTAGGGAAGTTCTTTTCCATACTTGTGCTACAATTCCAGATTTATTTGATCATGTTTAAGCCTTACAACATAGGCTTTATATGTGTTGCATGCTGATATGTGAATATTTAGGTTATACTATTCATTTTGTGTGTTTAAGTATGTATATATTATGCTACGTATGCTTTGGGATTGGTTTGATAGTGTTTGTATTGTTTCTTAGTTGTTTGGGTGTTAATAAATAAGTGTGCACTTATTTACAACTTATTTGACTATGTTAGATTAAGTCTTCATAAACTTTGATAAGTGTTTATGCCTTTTGGATTAGGTACTCGAAGGGACACTAGCTATATGCAGCTCATCTTCAGCTCAAGATAGCTCAGAGTACTCTACACCAGCTCATGTTAGCTCACTCCACTTGTAGCTAGCTCGTTCTAGCTCAGTTCAGCTTCCGTCAACTCAATTTTAGCTCTACTAGCTCAACTTCAGCTGGCAAGTCCAGATGTAGCTAAATAATGATTTACAAGTTGGGGAGTGTAACAGTACACATGTGAGCCCAAGTGGCATCCAGTCATTCATACATCCGCGTGGCAGCTTAGATGAGTGAGTACATTATTGGCTGAATTGGAGCAGCCCTTCCTTTTTCTTACTTGGCGTCAACTTCAAGGATAAGATCAAGTAGTTTGTGTTTGAATTTCAAACTTCAAATACAAGGCTGCCATACAATGCCGACCATTTTAGGAGTTATTAGGAGATATTAGAAGTTTAAAATTTGAATTTTAAATCCTCTATTTTCAGCCATACAAGGAAATTTGGCCATACACCTCTTGTTATCCATATATATGTGTAAAAACAAAGTAAGAAGGTAAACACTTCAAATAAAATATAATCTTTGTGAGATTTTCTCTCAAACTTCAGTTTTTCACCGAACTTTCTTGGCATATCAGACTGTGTTTGTTGTGTCAATTTTACTTGATACTTCGTGTTCCTAGATTGCTATCTAGTGGGTCCAAGTCCGGTGACGAAGAATAGATTCAATTCAGGTTCATTCAGCATATTGTACGAGTTCTTTTGAGTTCTTCATTTTTCTAAATTTCCAGCAATATTCTACATCAATTCTATCATCTTTGAATGTTCAAGGCTATTGTGTATGAAGCTTCAAGAATTCATCTTCAACCTTGATTCAAATCTATGAGAAATTTCAGCCCTTTCTCTTTTCGTTTTTTTTTTCTTTGTTTATTTGTTTCTTTTCTTGTTCTTAATATCCTTCTAAGCCTAGACATCCATTGTGTCTTGTTTTTGTTTGTAGAGAAGTGTTTGCTTCAATCCTAGATCTGTAACTTACAAGAAACGTTGTTTTCTCCGAGCAACGCCCTTATCATATGGTAATCAGAGCAAAGGTTGGATTTTAGCACGTTCTGCACTGCAATACCAAGAAAACAAACAAAAGTAAAAAAAAAACAAGTTAAAAAAACAACAAAACACAAACAATCAGTTTTAAAAATTCAAAAAAAAAAGAAAAAAGAAAAGAAACTTGTGCTGGTGCATGGAAATGAAGAAGGATGCTCAATTATGCCATGAAATGCTTGGAAATCAACCAAAACAACTTGTTCTTGTTTGTTCAGTGATAGGATCGTTGTAAGCATTTCTTTACAGTAAGTTGTGAATTTTCTATTACATTTTTTTCTTCTTTCAGCCCTATTTTCGTTTTAACCCTTTGTTTTCTTTATACTTGTTGTTCTTTAAAGAACTGAATTGTGAGAGATCAAATGGAAAAGGCAAATTGAGCGAGTGAGAATAGAAGGGGAGACAAAAAGAGCCATTCAAGCATTCTCCCGAGTGAAACACGAGTGTTGAGTGCAATTAATGAGTGATCTTTCCTTGGAGTGATCTGTGAGGAATTTTGTTGAGTGTGTTATTGTGAGGTCCTTTTCATTATTTTACTAACATATATTATTACTTTCTGTTTGAATCTAGTGTTTATAATGGCAGGTTCGAATGAAAGCAATCCGAATGACTAGCCACCAAACTTGCAAATGCAAGCCATTACACGTGAACTTCAGCGTCTTTTAAGACAAGAATTGGAGCCTTTACAGTCTCGAATGGATAGATTAGATGGGGGTGGTTCCCAATCTATCCATGAAGAGGACCGTTACGAAAATGAAGTTGAACAGCCTCCGAGACAAAATCTAAGGGGTTGTGCGCAACTTGATGATAATTTGTCTAACATTAAAGTTGCCATTCCATCTTTTCAGGGACAGACAGATCCTGATGCTTATCTCGCTTGGGAAAGCAAAGTCGAGCATGTTTTCAAGTGTTACAATTACTTGGAATAGAAGAAGGTTCGTTTGGATGCGATGGAATTCACTAATTACGCTTTGATCTGGTGGGATCAATTGTTAATCAGTCAGAGACGCACTGGTGAAGGCCCAATGAGAACGTGGAATGAAATGAAGCAAATCATGCGAAGGAGATTTGTTCATTCTCATTATCACCGTGACTTATTCCAGAAGTTGCAGACATTGAAACAGGGGAGTAGGAGTGTTGAAGACTACTACAAGGAAATGGAAATGTCCATGATGCGAGCCAACATTGTTGAGGATCGAGAGGCTACTATGGCACATTTTCTTGCAGGGTTGAATTCTGAGATTGCTAACGTTGTTGAATTGCAACATTATGTCGAATTGGATGACATGGTGCATATGACGATCAAAATTGAGCGACAACATTGTAGAAAAGCTTCTACTCGAGGTAATACTCCATTTAAATATTTTTCAAATCCATTATATACTCCTAACAATGCCAGGAAACAAGCACCACAACCGCCACTACAGATTCGAGATCCAAGCAAATCCAGCAAATCAAAGCCTCCTATTGCTGATAATAGGTATGGCAAACTACCAGTGGTAGCACAACAACGATCGAGATAAATTCTGTTCTTTAAGTGCCTTGGTCGAGGACATGTTGCTAGCCAATGTCCTAATCGAAGGACCATGATAATGTTAGAGAGTGGTGAGATTGAGTCTGAAACTGAGGAAGACAAGCATGACACCCCTCCAGTGGACGTTGAAGAAGATGATGACAACATGCAGACGTTTGCCACTTGAGAACCACTTGTTGTCAAAAGGAGTCTGAATACTCAACCAATTCAGGAAGAACAGCAACGAGAGAACATCTTTCACACGAGATGCCTTGTCAATGATAAGGTATGTGTTGTAATTATCGATGATGGTAGTTGCACTAATGTTGCTAGTTCTGTGATGGTTGAAAAGTTAGGTTTGAAGATGACAAAACATCCCAATCCTTACAAATTACAGTGGCTGAATGACGATCGAGAAATTAAAGTGACTAAGCAAGTTTTAATGCCGTTTGCCATAGGAAAATACAAGGATGAAGTACTCTGCGATGTTGTTTCGATGGTTGCAAGCCATTTGCTATTGGGTCATCCATGGCAATTTGACAAGAAGACGACACATGATGGCTTTACGAATAGATATTCTTTTATGCATGCAGGAAAGCAGATCACCTTAGCACCTTTGACCCTGAGTAAAGTGCAAGAAGACCAAGTAAGGTTGTGAAAGAATATCGAGGAAGTTCATTGGAGAAAAAAGATGAATGTGTATGCAAGCAGTAAAGAAATCAGGAAATGTCTTTCCTCTAAGCAATCTATGCTTATTTTGTTGTTTAAAGATCATTGTTTATTGTCTGGGATTCCTAGTGATTTGCGTGCTTCTATTTCATCTCTTTTGCAGGAATTTGAAGATGTGTTTCCGAATGAAACACCTAAAGGCTTACCCCCTCTTCGTGGATTGAGCACCAGATTGAATTTATTCCAGGTGCCACGATTTCGAATAGACCAGCATATAGAAGTAACCCCAAAGAGACGAAGGAACTTCAACGACAAATTTCTGAGTTGTTGAACAAGGGTTACATTCAAGAGAGTCTAAGTCCATGTGCTGTGCCAGTGTTGTTGGTACCGAAAAAGATGGAACGTGGAGGATGTGTGTTGATTGTCGAGCCATGAATCAGATTACAATCAAGTATCGACACCCCATCCCTCGACTCGATGACATGCTAGATGAGTTATGTGGAGCGACTATCTTCTCCAAAATTGATCTGAAGAGTGGATATCATCATATTCGTATGAAAGAAGGCAATGAGTGGAAGACAGCCTTCAAGACAAAGCTAGGTTTGTACGAATGGTTGGTGATGCCTTTTGGTTTAACTAATGCACCTAGTACTTTTATGCATTTGATGAATCATGCTCTGCAATCTTTTATTGGAAAGTTTTATGTTGTATACTTTGATGACATTTTGATTTATAACAAGACTTTGCAAGATCATGTAGAATATTTGAGAGCTGTTCTGCACACTTTGCGAGAAGAAAAGTTGTTTGGAAACATGGAGAAATGTGTGTTTTGTACTAACAAACTTACATTTCTTGGTTATATTGTTAGTTCACAGGGTGTTGAAGTCGACCCTGAGAAGGTTAAGGCGATCCAAGAATGGCCACGACTGACATCAATTAGTCAGGTTAGATCATTTCATGGTTTAGCTAGTTTTTACCGTCGGTTTGTTCCCCGTTTTAGTTCTATTACCGCCCCCTTAACTGGGATTATAAAGAAGAATTCAGTCTTCTCATGGGGTAAAGAACAACAGGACGCCTTTCTGAAAATTAAGGACTGTTTAACAAAAGCGCCTATTTTACATTACCTAATTTTGATAAATTGTTTGAAATTGAATGTGATGCTTCTAGGGTTGGTATAGGTGTTGTTTTGTCCCAGGAAAAGAGGCCCGTTGCATATTTCAGTGAGAAACTTAGCGGAGCAATGTTGAATTATCCTATCTATGACAAGGAAATGTATGCACTGATCCGGGCTTTGGAGACTTGGCAGTATTATTTGTTGCCTAAGGAGTTTATGATCCACACTGACCACGAGGCTTTACGATATATCATAGGTCAGCATAAACTGAACAAACGACATGCTAAATGAATTAAATTCTTAGAATCTTTTCCTTATGTCATTCGATACAAAAAAGGAAAAGATAATGTCGTTGCTAATGCATTATCACGCAGATATGAACTTTTGAGTTATCTTGATTCACATTTGATTAGATTTGCATATATTCGTGAGTTATTCTCTGATGATCCTAATTTTAGAGATAAGTATAATGCTTGTGAGAAAGGTGCAGATGGCAAGTTCTACAGGCATGATGGTTATCTTTTTAAAGAAAGTAGGTTATGCATTCCACAGGGTTCAATACATGATATACTGATCCATGAAGCACATGAAGGTGGATTGATGGGTCATTTTTGAGTCACCAAAATGTTACAGACATTGAAGGAGCATCTATTCTGCAGGGACGTTGAACGGTACTGTGAACATTGTGTGACATGTAAGAAAGCCAAATCAAAGGTTTCACCACATGGTATGTATTTACCTTTACTTATTCCTGATTTCTCTTGGACCGATATTTCAATGGACTTCGTATTAGGATTGCCTCGAACTAGGACAAGTAGAGACAATATATTTGTTGTGGTTGACAGGTTCTCAAAGATGGCACATTTTATTACCTGCCATAAGACTGACGATGCTGTTAATGTGGCTAACTTGTTCTTTAGAGATTTTGCGTGTTTGCATGGTATACCAAGGTCAATTGTTTCTGACAAGGATGTAAAGTTTTTGAGCCATTTCTGGAGGACTCTTTGGAGCAAACTAGGTATGAAACTTATGTTTTCTACTACTTGTTATCCCCAGACTGATGGATAAACTGAGGTTGTTAACAAAGTTTTATCTACTTTACTTAGTTCCATCATTAAAAAGAACATAAAAGCTTGGGAAGATTGTATGCCACATGTTGAATTTGCTTATAACCATGCTGTACATTCTGTTACTAAGATGTCACCTTTTGAGGTTGTTTATGGTTTTAATCCTACTACTCCTCTAGATATGTCGCCATTGCCACAGAAACAGGTGATGAATAGAGACGGTAAAGCGAAATCAGAATATGTGAAAAAGTTGCATCAACAGGTTAAGGAGAACCTAGAAAAAAGGACTCAACAATAAGGAAATCAAGCAAACAAGGGTAGAAAGTGAGTCACCTTCGATGTTGGAGATTGGGTTTAGGTTCATTTCGAAAAGGAACGATTTCCAGCCCAAAGGCAGTCCAAGCAATTACCGCGGGGAGATGGTCCTTTTCAAGTGTTGGAAAAAGTGAATGACAACGCCTACAAGTTAGACTTGCTGGGAGAATATAATGTGAGTGCCACATTTAATGTTTGTGATTTAACCCCTTATGAACATTCTGTAGATTTGAGGACAAATCCTTTTCAAGAAGGAAGGGATGATGTGAGCACATCGATGCCAATCAAGGAAACCGATTCGGAGGTCTTACCATTGGGACCTAATACCCGTTCTAAGGCAAAAAAATTCAAGGAAGTTCTTTTCCTTACTTGTGCTACAATTCCAGATTCATTCGATCATGTTTATGCCTTACAACATAGGCTTTATAATGTGTTGCATGCTAATATGTGACATATTTAGGTTATACTATTCATTTTGTGTGTTTAAGTATGTATATTATGCTACGTATGCTTTGGGATTGGTTTGATAGTGTTTGTATTGTTTCTAAGTTGTTTGGGTGTTAATAAATAAGTGTGCACTTATTTACAACTTATTAGACTATGTTACATTAAGTCTACATAAACTTTGATAAGTGTTTATGCCTTTTGGATTAGGTACTCGAAGGGACAGTAGCTCAAGAGTGTATATGCAGCTCATCTTCAGCAGAAGTTAGCTCAGAGTACTCTACACCAGCTCATCTTCAGCTCAAGATAGCTCAAAGTACTCTACACCATCTCATGTCAGCTCACTCCACTTGTAGCTAGCTCGTTCTAGCTCAGTTCAGTTTCCGTCAGCTCAGTTTTAGCTCCACTAGCTCAACTTCAGCTGGCAAGTCCAGACATAGCTGAATAATGATTTACAAGTCGGGGAGTGTACCAGTGCACATGTGGTAGCTCCAGTGGCATCCGGTCATTCACACATCCGTGTGGCAACTTAGATGAGTGAGTACATTATTGGCCGAATTGGAGCAGCCCTTCCTTTTTCTTACTTGGCGTCAACTTTAAGGATAAGATCAAGTAGCTTGTGTTTGAATTTCAAACTTCAAATACAAGGTTTCCATACAATGCCGCCCATTTTAGGAGTTATTAGGAGTTTAAAATTTGAATTTTAAATCCTCTATTTTCATCCACACAAGGAAATTCGGCCATACACCTTTTGTTATCCATATATATGTGTAAAAACAAAGTAAGAAGGTAGACACTTTAAATAAAATATAATGTAATATCATGGTTTTGGGCCTAGTCGGAATAGTGGTTTCGTGACCACAAAATTCGAGATAGAAATAATTATTTTATGATTATTTTAAGGTCTATGATATGATTGCATGATTGTGTGAAAATTTCGTGATGAAATTCTATGCCTAAAGTGCTTAAATTGAAAGTAGGGACTAAATCGAATAAGTTGCAAAACTTGCATTCTAGAAGTTTTTAGTATGAAATTGTTTTGGAATATTAATGAGGAGGTCTTAAATAGCAATTTGACCAATTTTAAGTTCATGGACAAAATTAGGACATGGAAGGAATTTTTGGAAAGTTTAGTAGTAAGGGTATTTTGGTCATTTAGTTATTAAAATGAATTAAAAACAAAATTAAAAGCCAATTTTTGTCCATCTTCTTCATTAGGCCGAAATTTCAAGGGTTCTCCATAGCTAGGGTTTGTTTCAAGCTTCCAAGCTCCATAGTAAGTGATTCCAAGCCCCGTTTTTAATGATTTTTACGTTTTTGGAGTCCCGGTAGCTCAATTAAGCTTATGCTAGCAATAATTCAACCTAGGGTTCATATTTGGAAAAATACCCATAGGTGAAATTTGTGTATTTTGGTGTTTTATGATAGAATATGAGGTTTTAAATTATGTTAGACAGCTTATGCTACTCGGTTTTAAGTGAAAACGAGTAAAAGGGCTTAATCGGTAAAAATACCTAATAGTCATAAGTACATGTTAGAGTGAGAATTTTATGTTGCCATAGAAGGGAAAAATGATCAGCATGTTATAAAATACAAGAATAAGGAATAAAGTTTAATTCCCGAGCCTAGGGGCAAAAGTGTAAATATGCAAAAGTTTAGGGGCAAAATTGTAATTTTTCCAAAATATGATTTTGGGTCAATTGAATAATGTGAGTCCTAATTAGACTATATTTTAAATGATAGAGCAAGGAAACTGAAATTCGGGCTAAAATGGGGAAAATACCAAGTTGTGGACAAAATGGTAAAAGTAGCCATTTTCGCATACGAGGTAAGTTCATGTGTAAATGTAGTAACATAATTGTTGTTTTAAGGAATTTAATGTTGTTTATATGATATGATGCTTATTATTATCATGAAACGTTATGTTTTGTGGTTATTGTTGAATAATATGTAATTATGTGAATTACTTGATGAGTATGAACTATCACCGAGTATCGGTTCCGATATTCCGTGGAAGATGGCAAAGATGTGATATCGAGAAAAAAAGCCCGTTTGAACCTTAGGAATAGATTAGGATACAAGTGACATGTCACTAGGATGGTTGAGCATCCAAACTCATTGAGTTGAGTCCGAGTTCACTTATGGATGCGAATGTCCGAACTCGTTGAGTTGAGTCCGAGTTTGAGAGATGTAACTAGGCATCCGAGCTCATTGAGTTGAGTCCGAGTTCACTTATGCGCGGGTTACATGGTAGCTTGGCTGCATATGTGGCACTTATGTGCAAACTTTCCATGTATCCGAATTATATTCCGATGTGTTCAACGGGTAAAGTTCTACTGAAATTGAGGAATATGCAAGATGAAAGGGACGTATTGTAAGTGTTGTGAAATGGATACTTTGAACAGGTATGTACTTAACCCTCGGGTTGAAAAATCGATATAACAACAATATGGTAAGATGATAAATGAAAATGTGATATGAATGTCTTGGTGATGATTATGCAAATGATGTTTTATGTTTGCTTATATGGTTATGTTACTTGCTATTTGCATGTGAACTTATTAAGCATTTATGCTTACTCTCTTCTTTTCATTCCTTGTAGTTTTGACAAGCCAGTTTGGAAATCGGGAACGGTCGGAGGCTCGCTCACACTATCCGTATACCATCTTGGCATAATGGCTTGTATATTTTGAGTATGGCATGTATAGCATTATAATCATTTTGTATATATGGTCTTATGATATGGTTATTGAGTGGTATGGAAATGCTTGGTAATGATTAGCCATTGGAATGGCTAATCATGATCATAGTTGGTGTTATGTATGCTAAATTTCTAGCTAATCCATGGAAACCATGAAATAGGTAAAATTTACCATAAAATAGATTCAGACAGCAGCAGTGACGTGAGTTTGAAAAATCACTAAAAATAGTAGAGATACAATTAGATGCTGAATAATATATGGAATTGAAGAATTATAAGTCTATTTTCATATGGATGGAACAAAACAGGTATATGAGTTATATTTTATGAGACGTTTGAATTTTTGTGAAACAGGGCCAGAGCGATTTCTGGATCCCCTGTTCTGACTTTGTAAATTCACCATAAATTTTAAAAAGATAATTAGAAGTCATTCTTTATATTTACAGATTGCTTATTGAGTGTAGTTTTATTAGAGACAAACGGCATAGTCATTGAAGCTCTGTAGAGGGAGATATCTGATTCGTAATACATAGAGGTCAGAGTAGTAGAACCCTGAAACAGGGGAGACTTTAACTAATAAACTGTACTAATTGGCCCGACCAAAAATTCTATTAAAAAATTATTAGATAGATATATGAGTCTAGTTTCAGGAAAAATTTACGGAATTGGATTTCGAGTTTCAGAAATCGAGATATGATTTTTAAAACGACTGTGATGCAGTTAGCCAGCTTGTCTAGAAATTTTAAAATGAATTGTATGAGCTGTTTAAGTAATGAATTAAGTCTATTAACACCTCGTGTTCGACTCCGGCAATGGTATCGGGTACGGGGTGTTACATATAATCTTTGTGAGATTTTCTCTCAAACTTCGATTTTTCACCGAACTTTCTTGGCATATCAGACTGTGTTTGTTGTGTCAATTTTACTTGATACTTCGGGTTCCCAGAGTGCTATCTAGTGGGTCTAAGTCCATTGACAAAGAACATATTTGATTCGGGTTCGTTCAGCATATTGTACGAGTTCTTTTGAGTTCCTCATTTTTCTAAATTTCCAGCAATTTTCTACATCAATTCTGTCATCTTTGAATGTTCAAGGCTGTCGTGTATGAAGCTTCAAGAATTCATCTTCAACCTTGATTCAAATCTGCGAGAAATTTCAGCCCTTTCTCTTTTCATTTTTTTCTTTGTTTCTTTTCTTATTCTTATGATTGTTCTACGCCTAAACATCCATTGTGTCTTGTTTTTATTTGCAGAAAGTGTTCGCTTCAATCCTAGATCCGTAACTTACAAGGAACGTTGTTTTCACCGAGCAATGCCCTTATCAGTTCGACTAAACAACATGTCCATAGAGCCACCATAGATAAAGTTAGAAAGTGAGGTGTCGTTGAATTCTGTGTAATGATAGTGATGACCCAACTAGGTCTAAGTATTGGATAGAACATACTCAAAGGGTACTTGACGAAATGTTGTGTTCTCTTGAAGATTGTTTACGATGTACGGTGGCATTGTTAAAAGAGGAAGCATTTCGATGGTGGTCCACATTAACTGCACTAGTACAGAAAGAAAGAACCAACTGGGATTTGTTTAAGTTTGAATCCCAAAAGAAGTATTAATAAACATTAGCTAGATCGAAAAAGAAAGAATTTCTTTAGTTGAAGCAAGGAAGTAGAACAGTATCGGAACATAAGAGACAGTTCGTTTAGCTTAGCAAATAAGCTCGTGAGATAGTGCCTATCGAAGAAGATATGTGTGTACATTTTGAAGATGATCAGAATGTTAGTGGAACCTATGGAGATCCATGCATTTGTGGTATTATTTGATAGAGCCAAGAAAATAGAAGAAATCTATAAAAGTAAGAGACGAAACAAAGAAAAAAGATGCAAATTTGGAAAACATTGTGGGTCTAAAGCTTTTCTCTAGTTTTCCATAGAAGAAGTTGAAAGAATCTAGTAATAAGTTCCCCACTCCGTTAGGGTTTTCTGGAAGGGATCAACCAAAACAGAGTAGCAAGAAAGCTCCAGCTCCTTCAGTAGCTATTGTGGGCAATGTGTGGAATACAAATAGAACCAAATGCAAGCAATGTGAATGGTTTCACCTTGCTGTCTTCAGACCATTTTTAAAGAGAGTGTCCAAATCGAAAGGATCCTAATAAGGAACACAATGAGAAATCAGTGACCACTCCTACTCGAGGTAGAAGACTTAGAAATAGCAACTCGACTGTGGTCAACAAAGGTGGGGTTAAAGAGACAGTGGTCCTAAAGCTAGGGCTCCTGCTAGAACATATGCCATTCGTGCACGAGTAGAAGCCTCGACTCCTCACGTTATTGCGGGTACTTTTCTATCTTTAATGTTAGTGTGTATTCATTACAATAGTCACAAAAAGGAATTTATTTGTAGAGTCAACCTTTTGTGTTGTTAAAGTCACGAATCCTTTAGGTCATAGTGTTATAGTTTATTTGGTTTGTAAGTAGTGTCCACTGAAAATTTAGGGCAATAACTTTCCTGGTAATTTAATGTTGTTACCCTTCAATGAGTTTGATGTCATTCTAGGTATGGATTGGTTAAATAGGCATGATGCTATGGTTAGTTTTTGTCAAAAAAGAGTTGAGTTGAAAGGTTCAAATGGTGAAGTAATTTCTATTGAGTCTAGAAGATTGGATTGTGTTTCAAATATAATCTCAGTAATGAAAGCACATAAGTTAGTGCGGAAAGGTTGTGATACGTTTTTTCCCTTCATTTTGGATTCCAAAGTGTCAGGGAAAAAGTGGATCAAGTGCCGATAGTTTGTGAATTTTCAAATGTTTTCCCTGAGGAATTAGCAGGTTTACCACCAGAGTGAGAGGTTGAATTTTTCATTGAGTTAGTGCTCATTACTACTCTAATTTTGATTGCGCTATATCAAATGGCTTCAGCTGAACTTAAAGAACTTAAGGCGCAGTTACAAGAACTAATAGAAAGAGGTTTTATTTGACTAAGTGTATCGCCATGGGGTGCACCTGTGCTATTTGTTAAAAAGAAATATGGGTTATTGAGGTTGTGTATTGATTATCGGCAATTGAAAAAGATGACTATAAAGAATAAGTATCCATTACCTCATATCAATGACCTTTTTGACCAATTGAAGGGAGCTTCGATGTTTTCAAAAATTAACCTTCGATCGGGATATTATTAGTTATGAGTGAAAGATGTCAACATACCAAAGATAGCATTTAGAACTCGCTATGGACATTATGAGTTCTTGGTTATGCCGTTTGGGTTGACAAATGCTTCGGCAGCATTTATGGATTTAATGAATCAAGTTTTTCAGCCCCATCTTAATCGATTCGTTGTTGTTTTTATTGATGACATTTTGATTTATTCTAAAACTGAAGACGAGCATGCTCAACAACTGAAGATTGTATTTCATACTTTACGGGAAAAGAAATTGAATGCTAAATTTAGTAAATGTGAATTTTGGCTTACTGAAGTTAGATTCCTTGGTCATGTGATCTAGAAAGATGGTATAAGAGTAGATTAGAGCAAAATTTTTGTTATTTTGAATTTAAAAAACCCAAGAAATGTATCTGAAGTACAAACTTTTTTTAGGATTAGTTGGGTAAAATCGTCGTTTTGTAAAGAATTTTTCGATTATAGCTTCACCTATGACAAAATTGTTGGAAAAAGATGTTTGTTTCGTTTGGTCAAATAAGTGTCAGTAAAGTTTTGTAAGATGAAAGAGTTTATTGACAGAAGCTCCACTATTGATTCAACCTGAATCAGGGAAGGAATTTGTTGTTTATAGTGATGCCTCTTTGAATGGTTTGGGGTGTGTTTCAATGTAGGAAGGAAAGCTCATCACGTACACCTCTCGGTAACTAAAAATTCAGGAAAAGAATTATCCGATGCACTATATAGAATTAGTTGTAATTGCATCTGCCTTAAAAATTTGGAGTCATTATTTGTATGGCGAAAGGTGTCATGTGTATACTGACCACAAGAGCTTGAAGTATTTGATGTCCCAAAAAGAATTGAATCTGAGACAGCGAAGGTTGTTAGAATTGTTAAAAGACTTCAAACCTATGATTGATTACCATCTTGGTAAAGCAAACGTGGTTGCTAATGCTTTGAGCCGTAAATCTGTTTTTTCCTTACTAGCAATGAATACTGAATTACAAATGTAGTGCGATGGTACTATCTTAGCTGAGCTCAAGGTTAAACCTTTGTTTTTATAGAGCATACATGAATTATAGGTTGTTGATCCGAAGTTAGTAGCCAAACGGAAAATGGTTGAGACTGGTTAGGATACTGAATTTAATATTCATGATGATGGTAATTTGTACTTTCATAAAAGATTGTTTGTACCTGATGATCTGCAACTTAGACAAAATTTGTTAAAAGAAGCTCATAATTGTAACACCCCAAACCCGGCCCAGACGTTATGACTGGATCCGACATGCCACATCGAAGCGTTCAAAACATTTTATATTGTTGATCCAGAAAATCTTACTTAGTGTTTTAAAAGATAATTTCATTATAGGTTAAAGTGAATGGAAGCTGTGCACCAGTAGGAAACCAGAAAAGAGGTGGTGAGTCCGTTGGACTGCTTAAGTACCAAGCTCCCTTCGGATCCAATCCTAGACATGCATACCGCCATTGCCACACCTTAACGTCATGGATATTTCTAGGAAACCGATTTGATTAAGTCATTTTTAGGAAAAGTGATTAATTTTGGAAAATACTTTCATTGCGGAACCTTTGCTTGTTGTCGTGTTATTTTGAAATCAATTGTTGTTTTTGAAAACGCGCCCTAAAGCTATCCAATTTCAACAGTTAAAATAAGTAATACCTATCTTAGTAATACATATTAAAACCATCAAAAATAATTAAGCGGCCTTATTACAACTTAAAACCCAAATCATAAAAATAAAAGAAAAGATGTCCAATTCACCGGAAGAAAACAGGAATTTGCAGAACGTGTGGCCACTCTGAATTCCCTCACAGCTCCAAGCCCACTATGGTTGGGGTTTACCTACGTGGATGAAAAATAAGGGGTGAGTTTGGGAAAACTCAGTGTGTAAAATAACCCAACCATAGTCTAAATTAGCTCAACCCACAGAAACAGAATAAGTTTGCCTTAGCCCAGAACAGAAATTCAGAATAAAGCCCATAGGCCCATACCAGAACAGAACAGATATTACATGTTTATGTAGAAACCCAACCCAGATTCATCCATAACACCCCCATACCAGCCTTACACCATGTGGGGAGACTACTCGACCCACCCAACCGCTACACACCACAGAAATCGCAACGAGGCTGCCAGATATTGTGACGAAGTCACCAGATACAGATATTGTGGCAGAGCTACCAGAACAGATATATGTGGCAGAGCCACCAGATCAGATAATTGTGGCATAGCCACCAGGACAGATATATGTGGCAGAGCCACCAGATCAGATAATTGTGGCATAGGCACCAGGACGCTTCCTCCATAGTATAACCCAATTCCCCATGCAAAAGATATATAATCATGGCATACATCATACAGAATCAGATCGTCATGCTTTTCAATCAAAAGTAACCCTAGGGGTATAATGGTAATTTTGCATACATAGGGGTATTCAAGTAATTTAACTATTCTTAAGATTTTCATACATAACATAGCCATTTACGTACGATCAGAAACACTTACCGCGTTTTCTTAAAAATTTGGGCCCGTTGGCCGATTATCCCGTTTTTGGCCTATTAAGCCCAAAAATATCGAAATGCACAGAATCGCGCACTCTGCAGTCTTATCACTTTAATTTACCATATACATCAAACTATTAATCTCATGAGCATTCACACACTCGCAAGATCTCAAAATACCAGTTTTTCGGCATTTCAGCTTTTCAGCTTGTGTCGATCTAGTCTATAAGAGGGTGTTAGTTACAAACCTGTTTGCGACGATATGCTGACGAGATCCACACACGAACCGCCTACAATCGGATTACTAACACGTTAATCTAACTATTCAAATATGAATTACGTATTAAACTCTTACAATATTCGGCCAACCACACCTACAGATCAGAGTAAGCTTATAAGAAATCAATAAGCAGCTCATTAACAAATTTTTGTCAGTGTTTACCACATAATCATTATTTCACTGCAAGTTGTCTTCCTGAGCAATAGTCACTAAATCATTTATAACTGGAGCTACAAAACTCCAAATCAAGTGTCGTTAATTTTCCCTGAAAATAGACTCATATATCTTCTATCCATAAAATTTTAAGAATTTTTGGTTTAGTCAATCAATACCATATTTTTCTCAAAATTTCCCATGTTTCACTGTTTGACTAATCTGACCACTCTTCATTACGAATCAAATTTCTCATTGTACAGAATTCAAAATATGTTCTTGTTTATTTCATTAGAAACTAGACTCAATAAGCTTTAATTACATAATTTATTCAGCTTCTAATTCATCTCCCACAATTTATGGTGATTTTCCAAAGTCACATTACTGCTGCTGTCCCAAGCAGATTTATTACCAAATCACTCTTTCACACATACCTTGCATGCATGTTATTTAAACATGTATATCACCAATCAATCATCACATATCTATGATTTTACTTAAGTATAATCTCCATTTCATCATTTTAAAGCAAAACATGTTAGCCGATTTTTCCCTTTAGCATCTAAGGCACATGCATGCTCATTTGTTTGGCTCAACTTCACCTATCTTCCATTTTTCATCAAAAGAACATGAAACAACAACCATTTCCTTCATTTTAATTCATGACTAAATGCTCACAACACAACTAAAAACCAAAATATGCTTCAAGAGTTAAGGTAGAATCAAGAAGAACTCATGAACCTCAAAATAGAAGCAAGGTACCAAGAACTTACCTTCAATTTTCCTCCTCCTAGTGACCGAATACTCAAGAGCTTTCTCCTCTCCTTTCTCTTCTCTAACTTTCGGCTATGATGAACAAAGATGGACAAAACTTTGTTCTTTTCATCCTTTTGTTATTTTATTACCCAATATTTTATGACACAAAATAACCTATATTATTTCTGCGATACCTATGCCATAATGTCAATAAAAAAATGCCCATAATGCTTATCATGCCCATCATGGAACATTTACCTAACCCATTATCAATTTTTTATCAATTTGTACCATAAATTATGGATATCAAGTGCACATATTGTCTTCAACAACATGATGGCCAGCCACTACATGTAAAATGGGAGGTTTGACATGCAAATCCTCCTATTTTGCACTCCTATTTATTTGGCCACTACAAATTAGCCTATAGCATTTTCAAACATTTTCACATAGGTCCTATTTCATAATTTCACTCACAAATGACAAAATCAAAGCATGAAATTTTGCCAACATTCACAGAATTCCCGAAAATTGGGGCGTTACAATAATAGTGTGTACTCTATTCATCCGGGAAGTATGAAGATGAATGCTGATTTGAAACAGTTTTATTGGTGGTTGGGATTGAAACGAGAAATTTCTTATTTGGTATCAAAATATTTGGTGTGTCAACAAGTAAAAGCTGAGCATCAAGTCCTGTCCAGATTATTACAATCGATCATGATTCTAAAGTGGAAATAGGACCAAGATACAATGGATTTTGTTACTGGATTGTCGTTAACTCTGAGAAAGAAAGATGCAATTTGGGTTATTATGGATCGATGAACGAAACCTACACATTTCATGATCCAAGGTTTTCCTCAAGATTTTGGGGTAAGTCACACGAAGTGTTAGGTACAAAATTGAAGTTTAGTACGACTTTTCATCCATAAATGGATGGTCAAACTGAATGAGTGATTCAGATTTTAGAAGACATGCTTCGATGTTGTATTGTTAAGTTTGTGGGTAGTTGGGAGAAATATTTGTTGTTAGTTGAGTTTGCTTACAATAACAATTATTGTAACACCCCGAACCCGAGACCATCGACGGAGTCGAACACGAGGTGTTAACAGACTTCAAACCACTTATTAAAAAATTTCCCAGACAAGCTGCCAATCTGCGTACTAGTCGCTTTAAAAATCATATCTTGAGTTCTGAAACTCGAAATCCAGTTCTGTAAATTTTCCCTGAAACTAGACTCATATGCCAATCTACATATTTTTTTCTAGAATTTTTGGTCGGGCCAATTAGTACAGTTTATTAGTCAAAGTCTCCCATGTTACAGGGATCGACTACACTGACCTTTGCGCATTACGACTTGGATATCTCCCTGTAAAGGGCTTCAATACTGATGTTGTTTGTTTCTATAGAAACTAGACTCAAAGGGGAATCTATGCACATATGGCATGACTTCTAATTATCTCTGGTTAATTTATAATGAATTTCCAAAGTCGGAACAGGGAATCCAGAAACCGCTCTGGCCCTGTTTCACAAGAGTTTAATCATCTCCTAACATACAGCTCATATGGTCGTTTCGTTTCTTCTATATGAAAATAGACTCATCGAGCTTCGATTACAAAATTTATTCATTGATTAATTCCACTCCTACTATTTTTTGTGATTTTTCAATCTCACGTCACTGCTGCTGCCAGCATCTGTTACTAAAGCAACTATGCCTATTTCGTGATTTCTCCTTGATCTAACTAGTAATTCATCATACATATCACAAATTATGATCATGACTAGCCATGCCAAAGGCTAATCATTGTCAAACATCTCCCTACTACACTATTGCCATATCATGAATTTTAACACCAAAATAATCAACCATGACATATGGCATAAAAATCGAATTACCAAGACTTACGACCTAACATTATAGAACCAAATCCAACAGAACATTTATGCCATTTTCGCATGGCTAAAAGTTTACATACCAAATTTCAACAAAACATATTAGCCTATACATGCCGAAATGTTCTCCTAGACCGACTAAAAAGAAGATACCAAAAGTTGCTGGCCGGTGTGATGACTTCGATGACGGCCCGATCACGCAAAAAGAGACGAGTCCAAGAAACCTAAAATAGGTGACAAGGAAACACCGAGTGAGTATATAACTCAGTAAGTCATAAGCAATGCACTACCATCCATTAATAACATTATCACAAGAGGAAACAAAATGGAACGAGGCTAGTTACTCCATCCATACCGAACCATACCATAGTTCCTTAGACCTATCGGTTCAATCTCATACCAAGTCATGCATTCACATTCCATATACTAATCAATAGGATATTTGAGGCATTTTCATACATCATTTTATTTTCATTACAATCATACAACTAAACGACCTTTCACCTATTCCACGATAAATCTTATGTACGTGACTTCAATTATAATTGTCACATAGGTTCAAACTTACCAAGCTCAACTCCAAATATAAACATAGCGCCTATTAGCCATGAACTCAAGGTACTTACCCGATCCGCTGTCCGTGATCAACTCAATAATGTCGCACACTTAGTGTCCATAGTGATTCAAAAATATATATTAAGTCCGCACACTCAGTGCTATATAATCAACTCGCACACTTAGTGCTATATAATCAAACTCGCACACTTAGTGCTGTACAATTTAAACCCGCACACTTAGTGCCAATCTCATGATCATAAATGTTTATACCCGCACACTTAGTGCCGAGATCAACAACTCAATACATCTCACCTCTTTTCTTTTCATTCAACACTTTCATCACCACATGCATACATGTATATAAATTTATCATTCCATTCGGCATAATTACATAGACATTATGTCTATTTAGATCAATACAAAATATATGCTTGGTGACTTACCTTATGTTGGGTAAAATAATTCCAAGTCGGCTACTCGATGACCTTCGATTTCCCCTTGTTGGACGCCTCTCCTTTAGGATCTTGAGCTTAAACAAATAAATTAACTCATTCAACCGCTTTGCTACATATATTGGTATTCACATTTTAATGATTTTATGACATACGGAACGGCATGGTAAAATTTTTATCTTGCTACCTCATGTTCTTAGCTATTCGGCTAATAACCTTATGCAATTACCATACTTTCAATAATCTAATCACACATGCATATGCATACTTGGACATTCGGCAATCACCTTGCTAATTTTAAACTCAACATCACATAAGCTCCCAAGTGATGGCCGAATATGTATATCTATACTATCACCTATAATTCATCAAATCACAAAATTTCATCTCATGAACACTCGACCCATTTTTACCCCATATGGCCGAATGTGTAAGATTAAATTCAACACCACCGATGTACTTAATTAGGTGGCCAAATATACCAAGTTAGACTAGACATTATACGTCACAAGAACTCTAATTTAATTTGTCAATTGCTTGGCCAAGAACTCACAAGTGCCTTATCTACAACCTATTCGGCCTTACTACTTAAACTTAGCCTTTCATACACTTATCTCTATTGTTTTAGAAGGCCGAATCCTTATGTGTTCCAACATCTAGCTTACTCAATTCAACACATCAAAACGACATTTAGGCCGATTTTGCTAGCACACAAGCCTTTGACCGAATGTCCTTGACCTCTAGTCACCTAAATTTTTATTCTTTAAAACTCATCCAAGACCACATTCGGCACCTCCAACCAATAATTTAGATATTCTCAAGTTCATTCACAAGTACAATTATATATCACGTTAAGCATTAATCATTTTGCAACATGAATTCTATAGCATGGCCGAATACTCATGCATATACACACATAACAACAAGAACTCAATGACACAAAAATCTCCTTTCCAAAGTACATACATACCCATACATACGGCAACTTCCATTCTTTTCTCCCAACAATGAATCCATGAATTTTGCCATGGGTTAACTAGACTATACCCATATCAACTAAATCTCAATATCAATTAGAATAAAAATCACAATGCATACCTTTCCATTGAAATAGCCATGGCCGAATGCCTTGGTTTCCTTTTTTTCAATCTTTCCTTTCTCAATTTCAGCAAATGAAGAAGATGGAAGATGAGCCTTCCTTCACCTTTGTTTTCTTTACTCACGGCAATTGTAACAAGGAAAAGGATGAACACTCCTTCTTCCTCCCTTATTTTATTCATCTTTTTCCTTTTTAATTCCTTTCTTTAATTTATTCTAATTTACTTACCAATATTAAATAATAAACAACATAAACTTGGAGGAATGGAACCATGCTTGGCCGGCCACTTAACATGAATTGGGCACTTTGACATGCAAACCCAAACTTTCCTATTTTAATACTATTTGGTCCTTACTTATTTACCTATCATAATTTTCTAAGTCTCTCAACTAGATCCTTTCAAGCAAAATTCACATTCCTAAGATAAAATTAAAACATCAAATTTTTATACAAGTACTATCACACATATAAGATATGCAAATAAAATTTTAACTAAATTTTATGACTCGGTTTTGTGGTTCCGAAACCACATTCCGACTAGGGTCAAATTAGGGCTGTCACAATTATCAAGTGAGCTTAAAAATGGCACCGTATAAGGCATTATAGGAGTGTAAATGTAGAAGGTCGTTATGTTGGTCAGAGTTGAGTGAAAGGAATTTGGAAGGAGTTGATTTAATTCGAGATACTGAAGACAAAGTCAAGGACAATTCGGGATAACTTGAAAGCTGCGACAGATTGCCAAAAATCTAATGCAGATTTAAAGCGTAAGGATATTAAGTTTGTTGTAGGTGATCAGGTATTTTTAAATGTTTCACCATGGAAAAAGGATACTACATTTTGGCAGAAAAAGGAAGTTGAGTCTGAGGTTTACCGGGCCGTATG
This sequence comes from Gossypium hirsutum, assembly GCF_007990345.1. Classification (NCBI taxonomy): domain Eukaryota; kingdom Viridiplantae; phylum Streptophyta; class Magnoliopsida; order Malvales; family Malvaceae; genus Gossypium; species Gossypium hirsutum. The sequence continues at coordinate 34,432,908 of NC_053427.1, read as the reverse complement.
AAATCATCGAAAGAGTTGGTCTTGTAGCTTATAGGTTAGCTCTACCCCCGGAACTTGAAAAGATCCATAATGTTTTTCATGTTTCAATGCTAAGGAAATATAGATCTGATCCGTCACATATAATAGCCCCTTGTGAGGTAGAGATTCAACCTAATTTGTCATATTCTAAAGAATCGATCAAGATTTTAACATGTGAAGTAAAGGAACTTCAGAACAAAAAGATATCATTGGTTAAAGTCTTATGGAATTGTAAAGGGATTGAAGAGGCTATGTAGGAGACAGAAGAATTGATGAAATCACAATACCCAAATCTATTTTTTGGTAAGATTCTCGGGGACGAAAATTCCTTTAGGCGGAGAAAGTTGTAACAACCTATTTTCAATGAAATCGAAATAGTAATTCCAGGACCAAAAAATTAATGAGTAAATTATTAATTTATATTTATTTTAATGTCCATGTGATATTAGTAAGGTCGTATTAAAATTTTGTTAAGAAATTTTGATGTTGCATGATTAATTAAGTAAAAGGACTAAATTGTAAAAAGTGTATAAGTTGAGTTCTAATAGCTAAAGGAGTCAAATAGGTATGGAATCTTAAATTAAAGGACTTAAATGGTAATTAGACCATTTAATGAGTTTGTAGATATACATGACATGGTTTTATTGAAATTTTAATGATTTTAAAAGGTTAATTTAGTCATTTGGTAATTAAAAAGAAAACTAAATAATAAAAGATGAGTAAAACATTTTCATCGTCAGTTTTTGTTAATTTGAAAACCTAAAAACACCATTGGAGATAAGGGATATTCGACCAAGCTAACTTTGGGTGCATGGTATGTAATTTTGCCCTGTTTTTAATGATTTTTATGTTTTTGAAGTCGTTTTAGCTTAATCTAGCTACCTCGAGGGTTAATTTATAAAAAAATTTAAAGGTTTAGGGGTTTCCCATGAATGGTCTTGAATGAGTTTTGGTGTTTAATGGTAGATTATGAATCTTTGTTGAGAAATAAACAAGTTTTGTAAAGTGATTTTTGTTGAATTTTGGAAATTAAGGACTAAATTGTTAAAGGTATAAATTCTAGGGTTTTAGTGTGAAATGATGATAAACATGGGTTGTTTCAAGGTCCCTTGCATGTTTTATTAACATGGATTTTGTTTTAAATGGTTAGATTTTATGTTATAAGCTTGAGGACCATATTTTGAAAAAGTTAAAATGTTAGGGGAAAAATAGTAATTTTCATACAAATAAATTATGGATTAAATTGAAGTTTAGAAGAACTTAATTGAATGAAACTATTGTTGACGATCGTGGAAAGGGAAAGATTTCGGAATAATTACCGTGCTTGGAGATTTCTGCAAACTAATCCTGTAAGTTTGTTTTATGTTTATGTAAAGTTGAATTAAATTCTTTATTAGTGATTTAAATCTTTATCGTATGTTATGGAACAATGTTTAAGTGTTGAGTTATATATTTAGGGTTTATGCCTAGCAGGCTTAGAGCTGCCGGTGTTATTCAGTCTTTATGCCTAGCAGGCTTATTGCCGGTGTAATTAAAATTAACATCCTTTAGATATTTGGTATTTGATAGCAAATGAGTTTACTTATCGAACTTACTAAGCTCCTTTGTGCTTATTAGTTTGATTTGTTATTGTAGGACTCCTAGAATGGTTGCTTTTTTTGGATTGACTCGAAAGCTCACACACTATCATTATCGTCTCGGTGTCATTTTGGTACTTGTTAGTAGTTGGTTAAAGCGGCATGTAATAGGAGAGGTCCTTGGTATTATGATGTTTTGGTAATTATGTAAATCTTAAAAGTTGGTATGTTTATGCTTGTTGTTAATGGATGGTGTTGAACTTATGAAGCATGACTAGATAAGTCCTTTTGGAACACTTTTTATTAGTAGATGTATAAAGCATTTTGGTGCAAAGTGTTAGAGTAAGAATGTTTAATTTTGTTGTGTTTTTAGGCTTAGTATGGAATGAGATATGATACTTGAATATGTGGTAGGTTTTTCACATGTTTAAGTAAGCATTATTTGTTTGTGATTGAGGTTTCTTTGAATGGCATATTGTTTGAATGTTAGATGGATGATTTAGCATGTTTTTGGCTTGATTATGGTCACTTTGAATAGGACTTTTTGTAACAGCCCGATTTTGAGCCTAGTTGGAACAGTGGTTTTGGGACCACAAATCCGATGAGGAAAATTTTATTTTTATTATATTTTTATGGTCTACAAATTCACGAAATGATTTCGTGAAAATTTTGTTCGAAAATTTCGACGTTTGGACACTCAATTTAGTCAAAAGGTCTAATTGTAAAAAGTGTAAAACTTGAGTTCTAGAAGCTAGAGGTGTCTAATTGCTATGAAATTTTAATTGGAGGTCCTTAAATGGTAATTAGACCATTGGTTAATTTTTTGGACAAAAATGGGAATGAAATAGGTGAAATAGAATATTTTTAAGTCAGGGGCATTTTGGTCGTTTAGTAATTAAAATGAATTAAAAACAAAATTAAAAGCCAATTTTTATCCATCTTTAACCCCATGGCCAAATTTCACGAGGGGAAACCATGGCTAGGGTTTTTCAAGCTTCCAAGCTCGATTGTAAGTCCGTTCTTGCCCCGTTTTTAATGATTTTTATATTTTTGAAATCCTAGTAACAAGATCTACCTATTTCTACCATTTATTTGAGTTATGATGAAGGTTTAAAGTTTGAAACATGATAGAAATTTGTGCATTTTGATGTGTAATGGTAGATTATGCATGTTTATGGTTGGAGAAATAGCTTTTGCTAAGTGATTTTCAATGAAAATGCTTAAAAGGAAATTGTAAAAGTTATAAAAATATGTAATAAAAGTGTGTTCTAGTGGAAATTGTGGGCTTTTATAGTTATGAAAATGGTTCGGCTAGGATTAAAGTACAAAGAAATTGAATAAATTTCATTTTACGAGCTTAGGGGCAAATTTGTAAATATGTGAAACTTTAGGGAAAAAATATAATTTTTCCATAATATGATTTTTGGACTGATTTGAATAGTATAATAATTTAATAAGTCAAATGTGATATTATAGATTAAGAAAAGTGAAGTTCGGACTTAGAACAGGGGAAAAACGAGTATTGGACGATTTGGTCCTTTTCGCCATTTTAGGTTGAGGTAAGTTCATATGTTAATAAACGTTATTGATTTGTTTTAATTATGCAATATTATTATATATTTGATTAAATTGTGAAAATTAAAGTAAACATTTGAATTGAATAAAAATGTAGGATCGATCACGATCGTTGCGTAGTGAAATATGAATTGACAGTAAATGACCATGGTTCGACCATGACAATGTGCTAAGTGAAATAAGTCCATGGCATCTAAGTGAAATAAGTCCATGGAATTGTGCTAAGTGAGAAATTTCTCTGTTGAACCTTAGGAATAAAATAGCTTTGGACACAAGTGTGGTACTATATGAAGGCCACTTTATGAATATAATAGCTTTGAACACAAGTGTAGTACTATATGAAGGCCACTTTGTGAATAAAATAGCTTCGGACACAAGTGAGGTACTATGTGAAGGCCACTTTGTGCATAAAATAGCTTTGGCTACAAGGGTGGTACTATGTGAAGTCCACCGTGTATTCGTTGTTATTCTGATGTGTTCAACGGGAAATGACTAAGTGTAACAGCCCGATTTTGGGCTTAGTCAGAATAGTGGTTTCGAGACCACCAAATTGAAGTTAGAGAAAGTATTTTATTATTATTTTGGAGTTATAGCATGTTTATATTAGTGCATGAAAAATTTGGTGAAGAAATTTTAGCGTTTGGGAGCCTAACTGCGAAAAAAGACTAAATCGCATAAAGTGGAAAAGTCTTAATTTGATAGCTAAGGGTGTTAAATTGCCATGCATCATAAATTTGGGGTCTTTAAAGGGAAAATAGGCCCTAGAATAGTGCTTGGCCGGCCATAAGACAAGGAAGTCAAAATTAGGTGAGGTTTTGGTGACCTATTTTGACTAGTAATAATATTAAAATAAAACAAAAGGCTTCATCTTTTTATTTCTTTTTCTTCACTAATTTTTAGCATCAAAAAGGGGGTTTAGAGAGTTCAAAATATCATCCATTAGTATATCTTGCAAGTAAGTCATTTAGAAGGTTATTCTTGGTGATTTTGGAATTTTTGGACCCCTTGTAAAATGAGTTTCTAATAAGGGGAATATTTTGCAAAATGATTAAGAGTCTAGGGTTTTTCCATGAAAGCATATGTGTTTTTAACTGAAATTTTATGGAATAATATGAGTTATGGTTGTGTAATAAACAACTTTTGTGAAGTAGTTTTCATGGATACCCTAACTAGGGACCATTTTGCATAAGTTGACAATTAGATGATAAATGTGAGAAATAATGGAAATTTTGGGTTGCTATAAGAGTAAAAAGGGTTCAGCTAGGCTTAAGATATGAAGAAATTTGATAAAAATCAATTTTTAGACCTAGGGGTAAAATAGTCATTTTGTAAAAATTTAGGGGCAAAATGGTCATTTTGCCCAATTTTTAAATTGTTGAGTACCTAGATTAATAAAATGATTAAATTTGTGAATTTTCATCATTATAGATCAAGAATTACAAAATCCGGGCCTAGACCGGGGAAAAGCAAAGCAAGTGGACTAAGTCGAACTAGTCGACATTTTGTAATTCAAGGTAAGTTGTATGTAGATAATACAACTACATTGTTATTATATGTGTTTGAATTGATATAGCATAAATTGCTTGATTGTGGAAATGATTATGTATGATGAATATTGAGATAGTAGAACACTCGTTTGAACCTTAGGAAATAAATCGGGTATTCATGCCATGACATTCAGGTTATTTGTGTGTTAGTGTAAGACATGTCTGGGAATGCATCGGCCACATTTTGAGAGCCAATGTAAGACCATGTCTGGGACATGGCATCGGCATTGAAATGAGAGCTAGTGTAAGACATGTCTGGGACATGCATCAGCCTCAAGATGTAAGCCAGTGTAAGACATGTCTAGGACATGCATCCGCTACGAGATGTGTCAGTGTAAGACCATGTCTGGGACATGGCATCGGCACGTATAGAGGTGTCAGTGTAAGACCATGTCTAGGACATGGCATCGGCACAGATATGTGAGAGCTAGTGTAAGACCATGTTTGGGACATGGCATCGGCCTCGATTTCGATAGCCATTGTAAGACCATGTCTAAGACATGGCATCGACTTGATGAATGAGCCAGTGCAAGACCATGTCTGGGACATGGCATTGGCATTATACACTATGTTTGAGGCTTAATGAATATCTGATAGCTTTCCAAATGGTTCAACGGTGAGAATTGCAGTTTAAGTTAAACGAGAAAAGTATAACCATGTTGTGAGTGGTACAAGTACCTATTTGAAATGTATGAGACGTGAGCTCAATATATGCTATGTGAATTGTATTGGTTAGAGATGAGTAAGTTGTGCTTATTTTGTACTATGAGCATGATGATGAATGGTAAAGTTGTTGTTATATTTATTTGCATGCAACTTACTAAGCTTTATGCTTATTCCCTCTCTTTTCCATTTTCTTATAGAGCTGCCTAACTAGCTCGAGGATCAACAGACGTCGGAGGCGTCGATCACACTATCAGCTGAAGCACTCGGTATAATTAGATTTATCATTTTGAATAAGGTATGTCTAGGAATTCAGACTTTTGAGTTTTGTGTCATTGTTAATTGGTCAAATGTGATGGATTACTTTAGCATTTGATTTATTTTGTATAAGGCCGTGAAAAATGGCTAATATTGAAAGTTATTATATGAATGCAAGATAGTCTTTCATGAATGTGAAATTGTTGGTATGTTTGAGTACATAAAATGTATATAAGCCTTAGCTATGGTTGTTTGGTCGAGAAATCATATTAAGTTAGATTTTGATATGTTGGTCGGCATTAGATTGTGTTTCAGGGTGGCAAAAGGTTTGGTACATAGCCTCATATTGTCCACATGGGTAGACACACGGGCTTGTGTCTACGTCGTGTGTGACACACGGCCAGCCCTATGGGCATGTTGTCCGGCCATGTGTCCCCTGCACGTAAAAATTGCAAGTTAGTATGCATGGTAGTAAACACACGGGCAGAGACATGGCTGTGTGTCTCAGCCGTGTGAAAGTCACGGCCTAGCACACGGGTGTGTGCCTTGGCTGTGTGACCCTTAAGGATTGCTGACGTCAAAAACAGAATGTCAAGGTTTTCGAATACGGGCTGAGACACGGGCATGTCGAGGCAGTGTGAGGGACACGGTCCATGGACACGGGCATGTGCCAGGCCATGTGAAAACCCCTGTAGGTTCGAATTGAAAATTAAATCTACATGGGTATAGGACACGGGCGTGTCCCTAGGTGCTTAGGCCGTGCGTGCCACACGGGCAATCAGCACGACCATGTTCAAGTTCCACACGGGTGTGTTGCCCATCCATATAGGCGTGTGCCCTATTTCAAAGGTCATTTTCCTAGTGTTGGTTAAAGGACCTGAGTTGGTCCCGAGTAGCTTCCAAGAGGGGTTTTGAGCCTTGTAAGCCCATGATAAGAAGTTTTAGACAAAGTTTGAAAAATTTTTAAGTTTTAACAGGCTTGTATAATATAACTTGTACGTATATATGTGATTTGTGAACGGTAATGCCTCATATCCAGTGTCGGCATTGAACCCGGGTTAGGGGTGTTACACTAAGTGTAAACGGATATGACTATGTGATGATTAAATGTGAAAGAATTATGAACCAATAATATTATTTGATGTTGAATTGAGATAATGTGTTTTCGTTGAGGTTTAAGTGTATCAACTGACATAGCCAAGATAAAAAAATGAAAGTATAACTGATTTAAGCGATACAAGTATGTACGAAATCTATATGAATGTTGAATGAAAGTTAATACAAAGAAAACGTGAGAGTAAAATTAGCAATAAAACAGTTTTAGACAACAGCAGTTGTGTGAATTTGAAAAATCATCACAAATGGTGGAAATCGAATTTGAAGTTGAATAAGATATAAAATTAAAGCTTATTGAGTCTATTTTCATATAAAGGAAATGTTGTAAGCAAAACAATTTCATATTATGAGATATTTTAATTTTTGTGAGACGGAGTCAAAATGATTTTGAAATCCCCTATTCTGATTTGGGAAAATCATTAAAAATTGTAAAAATATAATTATGGGTTATAATTTATATTTTTAAAATCCTTAATGAGTTTATTTTCAAAAGAAAAAACCGGAAACATCATTCAAATCTCGTATAAGGAGATAATTAATTTTTAGTAAAGAGGGATCGAAACTGTCAGACAGCGAAACAGGAGAGACTTTAAAGAATAAAGTGTACTTATTTGCTAGACCAAAAATTCTGAAAATTTTATGGTAAGAAGATATATGAGTCTAGTTTTAGGGAAAAATAGTGGATCTTAATTTGGAGTTTCGTATCTCAAGATATAAATAATTTAGTGACTGTGACTCGAGTAGACAGCTTGAGATGTACAAGAGTAAATAGTGGAACTATATCCAATTATGATTTTATTATCTTGAGAACATACTATGAGGATTGGTAAAAGCATGTTAATAAATTTCTTATTATTTACATACCAACTTACTAAGCTATATAGTTTACTCCATTTATTTTCTGTGTTTATAATGTTCTCAGGTTAGCTCGGGTTGGAAGTCGCCGGAGAACCTATCACACTATCAAACTACTTATACTTAAGGTCATGGAATGTATAAGGGACTTGGTTATTTTTGTATGTGTCATAATTGTTTTGGCCTAAAATGTTGGCCTATGCTATTTGAAAGTTCATTGTTGTGTAAGTTCATTTGATGTTGGTATATTGGCTATATTATAAGTCCATGATGATGCATTTCAAGGATGTGTATGTTTACATATGTGGATGAATGAGTGGTGATATCTATGTGTGACATAAATTTATTCGCAACGGCAAGTCAGATTAGTACATGGGCTAGGGACATGGCCATGCGAGCCACACGGCCGTGTCCTAATATCGCACGGGAGTGTGCCCCTATTTTTCATGAAATTTTTCAAAGTTTTCTAAAGTTCTTGGTTTGGTCCTGAATCGTTTCCAAAGCATGATTTGGGCTTCGTAGGCCCATATTAGGGACTTTAAGATGAAATGTGAAAAGTTTTAAATTTGAACGCAAATTCATGACCCAGTTTTATATGATTGCATGTTTTTATGTCCGGTAATGCCTCATACCCTGTTCTAATGTCGAACACGGGTAACGGGTGTTACACTTTTGGCTAGAAAATGCTTTTCTTAGATTACAAGTAAGCTTGAAATGGTAAAATGATTGTCTAAAGTTCATTTTGGGTCCACACGGCCTAAGAAACTTGCATGTGTGTAACACCCCTAACCCGTATTCATCGCCAGAATAGGGTTACGAAGTATTACCAGAGTTTACAGTACAAACAAATAGAAATTTGAACATTTCATAACATATCAAAAACCAATAAAAATCGTTCATATCATATACGAGCCCTTGAGGCCCAAAATACGTATTAGAAACAAGTCAGGACTAAATTAGAAACTCAGAGAATTTTTCAAAAATCATGAAAAATTTTCAAAGCTACAGGGGTCACACGGCCGTGTGACTCCCACGGCCAAGAGACACGCTCGTGCCTTAGGCTGTGTGGGCATTTGAAATAGGGACACATGGCCGTGTCCCAGCCTGTGTTCATGCCCCTGTAACTCACTGACATGGGCCACATAGTCAAGCCACACGCCCGTGTGCTAGGCTGTGTACCCTTTGAAGCAACCTCACACGCCTGTGTGCCAGGCCGTGTGCTAGGCCGTGTAATAGCCTAACTTGCAACCCTTTGAAAATTACATGGGACACACAGCTGAGGCACATGCTCGTGTCTCTGCTCGTGTGGACGAAAATAGACTATTTTACAAGCTATATTTCTCACCCAATTTGGCATCAACCTATACTCAACATTGTGCATATAAACAAGCCATATTAATGCATCCAAAACAAACAAAATCAAGCCTTAAACATGTAGTATATTCACATACAACCAATATGCCCTTAGGCACCTCAAATGACAATTCATAAACATGTGCAAATATAAACACAATTTGATCATTTAACCAACAAAGACTTAACCAAAACTAAGTTATATTATGCCACTTGATTTACTCTTTAAAAACATATCAAAATGTACCATTTATGACATACAAAAACTAGCTCCAAATGGTCATATAATTTACATATAACTTATGCACTAAAAAGACCAAATAAGTCATTTAAACGAGTACCAATTCACAACCATTCAAGGCTTACACAAAATGGATATTCAAACCAAATGGTCATATCCACAACCAAAACACATAGGCTAACATTAGCCAAAATAACCTATACATGCCATTATAACCAAAATTAAATAAACTGAATCTACTAAAAGAGCCCATGGATAGTGTGATATAGCTCTGACAAGCTTCTAACCCGAATGAGCTTTTGAATCACTATAAAACACAAAAATTAAACAAAGTAAGCATTTAAACTTAGTAAGTTCGCATAACATAGAATTTAACTTACCATTTCTTCACATATAAGGTAAGTAAACAAAGCATATCCCAACATATATTGGCCAAATGCCTAAGCACATTTACATCAACCATGTTAGTCATGTAAACACTATATAAACCAAGTCATGGATGAGCTCAACAATTAATCAAATTCCATATACATGTATCATCCATTTCATATACCTATATACCATGTAATATCATTTTCCATGAAATTTATATGTATAACTATAATAGTTTATATCAAACTCATGTTTGATTATATCAGAACATTGCCCATTGAACCATTAGACTATCATTGGATACTCGGGATAGCTCACACATAGTGTGTTAAACTATAATCCATCAATTCTTATACAGGTATGTTCATACGAGCTATGGATCATATGCTTTCATGAGCTGCAAATCGGTAAGCTCATACAAGCTGAGAATCAGTAAGCTCTTACGAGCTGCAAATAAGTAAGCTCATATGAGCTGTGGTGTGTCCGCAACACATGCAGTACCTTAACCAAATTGGAAACCCTAATGACATGTCATTTGTATCCTACGAATTCCTAAGGTTAAAATAGGACTCGATAATCAACATACATCGTTGGATATGCGATCAGTATTTATAGATGGCAATTATACAAATCACATACATATAATTCAATTAAAACATGTAAATACTCAATTTAATTACACGAACTTACCTTGACGAGTATACATAGATAAGAAGGCGATTAATTCGAGATTTTCTCTTTGCCCCGATCTAACTCTGTACGAGGTCTGTAACACCCCTATCCCGTAACCGTTGCCGGAATAGGAAAGGGGAGTCACCGGACAGATAGAGCATTTCGGAGTAACACAGATTCACAGATATCATATAATATCAATACATAAATATTCATCCACAATTCATCCATTAAGATGGTCTACGAGACCTAAAACATACATTTAGGAAAGGTCAAAACTAAACCGAACCCTTTCAGAAATTTCAAAACTCAATCAATATTTTCAAATGCGACCAAGTCACACGTCCGTGTGACTAGGCCATGTGACTTACACGGGCACAAGACATGCTCATGTGGTCCAATTGTGCCAAAAAGAGGTCCTATACTGACTTTTTAACACGGCCAACAGACATGGCTGTGTGCCATGACCTTGTAAAATTTAGCTAGCTACTGACTTTCTCACACGGCCACAAGGCACGCCCGTGTTCCCTGGCCGTGTGGCACAATGCAGGCTTGGTTTAAGCCAATTTTCCACCTCATATGGTTCCAATCCTACAACCATTAATATGCAACAAGTAAACCAACATTTCCAACCAATTCAATGCTCAAATATAACCAAAACACATTAGAACATAGCACATTTCAAAACATGCATCAAAACTATGCACAAAACTTAACATTTGCTAGCCTATTGACATGGCATAACATATATACAATTCAAAACTTAATACATAGACATTCTAGCCTATACATGCCATACTTAACAATATTAACACTTTCAAAGGCACCAAAAAAAGAGCTTGATAGTATGGTGACAATCCTCGACTATCCCGAACCTTCAGTAGCTACGATAACTGTAAAACAGACAGAAATCACACAGAGTAAGCTACGAAGAGCTTAGTAAGTCAAATACAAATTCCCAACTATTATAACATAAAAATAATAGTAAATGGCCAGATTTCACAACCATCTCATAGAATATTTCCTTACTTCACAGAAACATAGTCTTTTCTATTCAGAAATCTAGTGCGATACAAACGTACCTATATGAATTATACATTTCATATCTCATGCTTTATCATTGGACAATCCAGAAATGAAATAAATATTCACAGACAAGTACAATGCCGACATCCCAGACGTGGTCTTACATGTAATTCAATATCGATGCCTCTATCCCAGACAGGGTCTTATACGAAAACAGATACGATGCCGATGTCCCAGACATGGTCTTACACTTAAATTTCAAATCGATGCCTGTGTCCTAGACACAGTCTTACACGGTAATTTAGATCAATACCAACGTTCTTTTATTAGGCTCTCAAGGTTGTCCAATACAAATAATAGTTTATAAACACAGAATTTAATCAACTTAACACATAAGTGTAGTTTGACTTACCTCGTACGGACTTCGGATGAAAATGAGTCGACTATTCGACTACTTTAGACTTCTCTCGATCTAAGTCTGATTTTCTTTGTTCTTGATCTAATACAATATAAATTTGACCATTTAATCATTCATTTCATTCAATTTAATCCATATACACATATTTAGGGCACTTTACATTTTAGCCCTTACATTTTCACACTTTGACAATTTAGTCCATTTTTCACAAAATCACTAATATGTAAAATTTCTTTGCAACAAGGGCTAGCCAAATTTTCATGGATTCTATATAAGCCCATACAACATGTTAAATTCACAAATTAGTCCTTCAAAACCTCATTTTCACAAATTAGCCCAAATAGCTCATTTCATCAAAAATTCAAGAACAAAACATATAACTCATCTAACAAGCCTTCATAATTCATCCAAAAACATCAAAAAACTCATGATATCAACAATGGCATTTCATGAAATCTTTAATAGAAACAGAAATTCAGACATGGGCTTTGAAGAACACGAAGCAATGATCACAGAAATGTAGAAATTATAAAAAATGGACGAAAATTCGTACCTTAATCATAGATATTCATGGCCGAATGAAATGAAGCTTAAAACCCTTTCTTCTTTTCTAATTTCGGTAGAGAAAGATGAACAAAATGGCCACATTTTGTTTTGTTTTTGATTAATATTAACATGTTAATCAATTTCTCATTTTGCCCTTGTTATTAAAACATGAATTTCCATCCACTAATGCCCATAATTGTCCACCATGTAAACAAATGGTACAATTGACATGCAAGGACCTTTATTTTAAAAGCCAAGCCAAATAGGTACTTTATCATCTAGCACTCAAGTTTTACACTTTTCGTGATTTAATCCTTTTTCATAATTAAGCACAGAAACAGAAAAATTAAACACAGAAATTGTGCAGATATAAATTCACATATCACTGACATAGAAAATAATGTTAAAATATTTTTCAGACTCGGATTTGTGTTCTCGAAACCACTATTCCGACTAGGGTCAAAACTAGATTGTTATAAGGTCTGACTGGATCTATTTGGATAAATTTAACTTAATTCAACATACAATCCATTCAATTTAATCCAAAACATATTTTTTAAAAATTACCATTTTGCCCTTATACTTTTAATTCTTTGCAATTTAGTCCCTAACTTATAAAAATGGAAATTTACACAATTTCACCACAACCGACTATGGTCGAATATCAAATTGGATCTTAGCATGCACTATACTTCAATTATTTCACAATTTCACCATGTAATATTTCCTATTTTTCAATTTAGCCCCTATTTGACAATTTTACTAAAAATTTCATTACAAAAGTTGTTTATCGAACAACAACCATTCATTTTCTATCATCAAACTTCAAAACTCAAGCATGTTCATCAATGGTAAAACCCTAACAATTTAACAGTTTCACAAATTAGTCCCTGGGCTAGCTAGATTAAGCTACAACGATCCCGAGAACATAAAAATCATTAAAAACGAGTTAAAAATTCATACCTAATTGAACAAAATGAGCTTGCCAAAACCTAGCTCCCAAAAATGGCTTTCTTTCATTTTATATTTGGTTAGGAAAGATGATACAAAATGATGTTTTAATTTGGTTTCATTTATTATTAACTTTAATTACTTCTCTCCAAAATTAACCTTTAAAATTCATTCAAATTTCAATATTGTCAAACCATTATCAGCCACTATCTCATTAATGGGCTAAATACCATATAAGGACTTCCACTTTAAAGTTCTATATCTATTTAATACTTTAGCTATTAGAACACAACTTTTGCACTTTACGTGATGTAGTCCTTTTTATCAAATTAAGCATGTAAACGGTAAAAATTCTTAACGAAATTTTTATACAGTAATACTATCATGCTATAGACCATAAAATATAATAAAATAAAATTTTCAACTTTAGATTTATGGTCTTGAAACCACTACTCCAATTTCACTGAAAACAAGCTGTTACAGTGTGTCTCAGCTGTGTGTGGCACAAAGCCTGGCAACACGGTCGTGTGTCATCTAGGAGTTTCTTTGTATGCAAGTTAGTGAGTTAGATGACCTAGCACACAAGTGTGTGGGGCTATTTCGAGAGTTACACAGTATGACACACAGGCGTGTGACACGGCCGTGTGACCCTACTCAGAAGTTACACGGGTGAGTACACGGGCTAGGACACGGTTGTGTGTCCCTAGTTCAAAGGTTACACGGCTTGGGACACGGGCGTGTGTCTCATTCATGTGAGTCACACTGTCTGGCCACACGGTTGTGTGACCCCTATATCCAAAATTTTCTAACTTTTTCTTGGACTTTCCAAATGTCTCCAATTTAGTTCTGAATCATTTCTAAGGTATTTCTAGAGCCCTGAAGGCTCAATTTAGGGACGAAATGTGCATGTATGGTTGATATATGATATGTTTATATTAGTGTTTGAGATATCATTTAAATGTTTTTCAATTGTACAGTAATGCTCCGTAACCTTAATTCACTGATGAATACAGGTTAGGGGTGTTTCAGGTTTGCTCATTTTCGTTTAGACTAATGACATGTTTAGGTTTTTCTATTAATATAAGTTGTCTTTCTATATTACCATTCGATCATGTAATACCTCTTAGTATTAGTTTAAATATTAGACAACCAATGAGCAACAATTTCTTCTATTTGGCTTTGCATACAAAACCAATTGAGGACAATTATATAATGTATATTTATGTAATCAATTAATTTGTTTTATAAACCAACCTATTCGAAAAATTACAAGTTTACAAACAAATATATTACACTCAGGACAACAGATCCAACACAAACCCAGAGGTCACCCACAAGCCTCCTATCCAGAATAACCATCCAGAAAGTATGAGCCACTGTCATCTGGATCCCTAAGCTCTCATCGAGAACATGAGGTTGTTGGTCACCAAACACCACGTGAGCTCAACTACCCTAAACCATCAAGTTAGAGTGAATGGCAAGATCTGTCCCATCATAAACATTTTTGTCCCATCGAAGATATTTTCCCCACGTGTTCCATAATGATGACTAGATGGAAAATCCAACACCTTCACCTTAATTGGGAATCTCGCCTATAACTTCCCCAAGAACGAAGAAGAAAGGATTGAATTCCCTTAGATACCAAACTAATACTCTGTCAACATACCTTTAGTTCTCAACCTTAGCATTCTCAACACCTCTAGTCTGGCTCTCTACCCTGACTAGGTGAAACGGCCTCCGTAACAACCATCACTCTATCCTCTATACCACCTCCTTGTTGTACCACTGTATCAATAATGTTGTCGATAAATTTTTCCATCACTGGTAAAATTAACCATTACAATGAGGAAAAAACAAAGAAAAGGTAAAAAGGATAATATAACTTTTTTTCCCTGAACTTGGCAACCAGATCCACTTTCGTACACATAATTTTTTTGGTCTACTTTGGTCATTGAACTTGGTAACTTGATCCATTTCTATCCATAAACTTAAATTTTTGTCAAGATTTGAGGATATGGCTAGTGTTACTGGAACAAAATCATATCAAACAGATCGATATAACAGTTAGAAGAAGGTTGAACTAATTGACTTGGAAACTACTAAAAATTGATAAACATCGAAAACTAGGACAAAAATTGATCATTGAACAAGTTTAATAAAAAATATTTTTTTTTTCAGATTTTTATGAAATTTGAATTACTTATTTAATTATAGTTGGTCCAACGTTCGAATCGATTGAATCAGAAATCACTAGTCTGACTTTTTCAACTGTTGATCCAGTTATTAAAACAATAAATGTAACACTCTAAAATTTTACCACATTATCACTCGAAAAATTATATTATTTTTTATTTTCAAGTAATGATGTCATCCAATTCAAAATATCATATTATTAATTTTTTATATTTTAAATTTAACAATCAAAATAAAATTAATTATCAAATTTAAGCGTTAAAATAAAAAAATAAAATATAAGTATTGAAGTAAATTTAGTTTTGGAGTTTGTGAATAAAAAATAATATTATTGTAAAGGTAAAGGAGAAAATGTTTCAACTCAGTGACCAAACCTAAAACTAGGACACGATTGCCACCCCTCTACTAGTATGCACAAAAATCGAAATGTAGATCACCTGGAAAAACCATTAAACACTCTCACATCGACAATTGGACAACTTGCCAAATACAGTGGAGTAAAAAATGGCTATTCTCGTACATTTCATTTCTTGTTCGACCGTTCCACCTCGCCTATAAATGGATCCTCCTTAGGTTTTCTTTTCCATACTTCACTACACTAGAAGATATATTGTCAAAGATATATAATTAATTTAAAAGCCATGAGTACTGCTGGTCAGGTCATCCGTTGCAAAGGTGATCAATCAACCAACACTTCTGTTTGATGCTTGTACAACATGTGTCTGGTTACATGATCACTTCCTTTTGTTGGCTTTCACTTCTCCTTTCCTAGGTTTTGAGGTTTTGATTTGATGCTTTGGATTCAATTGTTAGAACTTTCTTTTACTTCAACTTTTGAGATCATTTTTCTTTTAAAACTTTCTGTTATGAAAATTCATGGATTGTGTTTTTTGGATTCTAATAAACAATTTTATTTCTTATTTTTGTTTGGTTCCTAATATTATATCAGCTGAAGGAAAAAAAGCTTGGAACGTTCTAATTTGTTTGATTTTTCATTGTTTTGATCATTTTCAATTTTATCGATTATGTTTCAGAAAATGTTTTCCTTTGAAGGGATCCAAGACAATAGGAGAAATGAATTGTTTGTGTGTGGAAACAAAGCTAGCATTTTTAATTTTATTGATTATGTTTGAGAAAATGTTTTCCTTTGAAGGGATTCAAGACAGTCTGAGAAATGAACTGTTTGTGTGTGGAAACAAAGCTACTTTGATCAAACATAGCTTCATGAGAATTATGGTTTGAATGTTAGAGAAAATGTCAAAGTTCATTACAACTCATTCCAATTAGTTTTTGATTGAATGAGTATTTTGGTAAATTGGGTGGATGTGGTTTGGCAGCTGCGGTGGCATGGGAGGCAGGGAAGCCGTTGTCTGTAGAAGAAATTGAAGTGGCACCACCTCAAAAGAATGAAGTCCGTGTTAAGATTCACTTCACTTCTTTATGCCACACCGATGTCTACTTCTGGGAGGCTAAGGTTACAGTTTTGCTTTGCTTTCAACTTATTTTTGGTGATTGACATTCATATTTATTTTTGCTTCATCTATGGATATGCATTAACTTCAATTATACTTAGAGAAATGAATCGCTGATTCCCTTCTCTAACGTTTTCTTCATTGTTTCCAGGGACAAAATCCTCTGTTTCCTCGTATTCTTGGTCACGAAGCTGGAGGGTATGTATATTTCTAAATTGCTTAAGAGAGTGTCCAGTTACTAGACAGATATAACCTTGAAATTTCATGAAAATAGTTGATGAGATGGATAGTAGTAATTCTTTGTTCAAATTTGGATGACTGGTTGGTGAAAACTGGACCAAATTCTCATGTGAACATGCTGTTGTTGTATACTATAGGGTTGTGGAAAGTGTAGGAGAGGGGGTGACGGATGTCGAACCGGGTGATCATGTTCTACCTATCTTCACCGGAGAATGCAAGGAGTGTCCCCATTGCTTATCAGAAGCAAGTAACATGTGTGATCTCCTTAGAATCAACACTGAGAGGGGTGGAATGCTTCATGACGGGCAGACTAGGTTTTCCAAAGATGGGAAGCCCATCTACCACTTTCTTGGCACCTCAACTTTTAGCGAATACACTGTTGTCCATGTCGGCCAGGTCGCCAAGATTAATCCAGAGGCTCCACTTGATAAAGTGTGTGTTCTTAGCTGCGGAATGTCGACAGGTCCAGGCTTCACTACAACTCGGCTTTTTTTTTTCCATTTTGGACATATATGAACACATGACTTATAGCTCATCCCTGCTTGCAGGTTTTGGTGCCACTGTGAATGTTGCTAAACCAAAAAAGGGTGGGTCTGTTGCAGTTTTTGGACTTGGTGCTGTAGGTCTTGCGGTAAGTTATTGTTGTTGCTTTTATGTTATTATCCATCTGGCAACTATAAAAATTGGAATTGTACTTATTTCTATTTTGTGAAACCTAGGCTGCTGAAGGAGCAAGAGTTTGTGAGGCTTCTAGGATCATTGGTATTGATCTAAACCCCAACAGATTCGAAGAAGGTAGCTTTAGTTTAATTGATATTTACATTAAATACTCAAAGACTGGTTATGTTTTAGATTAAACAAAGTTGCAAAATTAATCATTTTTCTTCTTGCAGCCAAGAAATTTGGTTGTACCGAGTTTGTGAACCCAAAAGATCATAATAAAGCTGTTCAAGAGGTTGGATTCCTTGAAAACTCAATCCCATATACCTTACTGAACTTTGAGCACGTAAAGTCATTAAAGATTCTGGCATGACCATTTATTTAGTTAGGTCATCTTACATAACAAAACTTGCATTGTTGCTGAGTTTTCAAGTAGATAGATAATTTTGTTTCTTGTTGTTCTAACAAATAGGTGATTTCGGAGATGACTGGAGGAGGAGTTGATTGCAGTATTGAATGTACGGGGAGCACCCAGGCCATGGTTTCTGCATTTGAATGTGTCCATGATGTAATTACCAGCACAAACTTCTCTTCATTCTTAGACATTTTATTTTAATTCTGACTGAAACCCCTGAATGTCAGGGTTGGGGTGTTGCTGTGCTTGTGGGTGTGCCGAGTAGAGATGATTCATTCAAAACCCATCCAATACATTTCCTGAACGAGAGGACACTTAGGGGTACTTTCTTCGGCAACTACAAACCTCTATCCGATATCCCTGGTGTTGTGGAGAAGTATATGAAAAGGGTGACTCCCATTTCAACAATTTTTTATGAATGGAAGTAAAAAAAAGAGTAAGATTGTAAAATGTTGATGTTTCAGGAGTTGGAACTGGATAAATTCATCACTCATTCTGTCCCATTCTTGGATATCAACAAGGCGTTCGAGTACATGCTGCGAGGGGAGGGTTTGCGATGCATGATTCGTATGGATGCTTAGGGAACCGCTTGGATTAATTCAACCACACTTTTTTATTTACCTTTTACACTCTCTGCAGAGCGATTGCACTAAATAAATAAATATATAATTAATTCTACATGGATATAGGCACATCTTAAGTACTTAAATATTGTGTGTGCGCATGTGTGTTTGTGTTCTCTCTTAGATTGGGATTGCTTTGAGATCTACTTGGTTTTGTGTTTCATCCTTGTATGGCTGCATGTTTTATTGTTGTTTGCAAGTCTTACAATTTTTAAGCAATCCAAAATTGAATAGTCTTGAAGTAGGAAACAAACAAACAAAAAAAAGAAAGAAAAAGAATGGGTAGCGTAAGAGGGGAACATGTATTTTTTATGTGGGTTAAAGTATGTTTTCACTTATTGTATTTTTAGTTTTTTTTTCTTTTCAATTTTTAGTACTATTGAAATTATTTTATTAACTTTAAGTTCATTATAATGATTTTTTTAATTATGCTATTATCTAGTTTTTTATTACAATTTTATTTTTTTAATTACATTATTGCTAAGGTTTTTTTTATTTTAAAATATCATTAATAAAGTTTTCTAAAATAATTAATGGCAAATAGAATTGAAATTTTTAAATTTGAAAAACTAAAGATTAAAATTTTAAAAATAAATTTATAAAGATAAAAATATTTTTTAGGTCTACTGTATAAAGGAAAGTAATTTAGGATTAAACCATAAGCAAATGCTTAATCTGTATAAAGATAAAATATGTTAAAAATACAAAAATCTAAGTCTAATATAAATTGTACATACAAAATAAATTAAGATTCAAAGGACAACAAATCGAATCTCGTGGAGAGTATACTTCGTATGAAATATGTCAACACTGCCTATTCAAAGGAAGCAAAGCAAAGCTAGAAACCCTCATCAGTATAAGTTGGTATTCATCTATGAGGGTATGAGGGCAAAGTAGCTATCATGATGCATAGAGCCCTGCCATGCCCTTGTCTCCATTGCAATAAACATGCTTTTGCTAGCCTATTCCACTTAGTGTAGGCAACTCCAAAAAACCATCATTGAATGGGTGGAAGACGAGTCCAAAGACTCGAGAAAGCCCCCACATAGGAGGATCTAGTAGAAAGGCCCAAAGTAATCATTATTACCACAAAACACCGAAAAAACATGAGGAAAATAGAAAAAGAAAGGTTGTAACATCTCTATCCCATATCTGTCACCGGAGTAGGGTTACAGAGCATTACTGTACAAACATGACATTAAAACATTCATTTCATACATTATTGTAAACATAATCTAATAGATTCAATCACATACATAACATCCCTTGATCGAGCCCTTGAGGCCTTAAAAATATTTTAAGAACAATTCGAGATCAAATTGGAAACAATCGAAAAATATAAGAAAATTTTGGAAAAATTGGACTGCAGGGGGTCATATAGCCATGTGACTTACACGACCGGGACACACGCTCGTCTCTCAGGCTGTGTAACTGTAACACCCCGAATTTTGGGTTAGAAGTTTTGAGGTTTGTGGTTAGGGTCAGTGAGTAGGTTGTGCTATTGTGTTTGGTTGTGCGTTTAATTA
Organism: Gossypium hirsutum; assembly: GCF_007990345.1. Lineage (NCBI taxonomy): Eukaryota > Viridiplantae > Streptophyta > Magnoliopsida > Malvales > Malvaceae > Gossypium > Gossypium hirsutum. Next base: position 34,412,591 of record NC_053427.1, on the reverse strand, counting down.
TCAGAATGGGCTTGGTGGTCTGGTAGTTGAGTGAATGTTAGTGTACCTCAAGGTTCTGTGTTCAAGTCTTTGAGTGTGTATTTTGGAGAAGTATTTTTATTTTGTTTTGTTTTTTAAAATAGTAGTTTGGTTTTAAGTTAATATATAATCATTTATATTTATTATTATTATTTTATTCTCTCTGGACGTTCTTCTCTTCCCCTTCCTTTTCTTTTTTTTCTTTTCTTTAATTTTGAAAATGGTGGTGTTGTGGTTTTGGAAGAGCTTCGATTTATTTGTCATCAAGTCATGTTCTGGATGTCTCCGATCGCGAATCAGGTGTGGGTTTCGAACCTTTTGAATTTTCATTAATGAATTATGGTTTGTTTCTATGAAATTGGAAATCATTGTGTACCTGTGGAATCGATCTTTTAAAAGGGAAGATTATCGTGGAATAGCTTAGAAATGGGTGTGATTTTGATATATTTCTGAGTAGTTAAGGATTGGCGAGTGTTTCGGTAACAAAGGCACGATCAGTAGCCAATTTCAATGTGGTTTCATGACCATACGTGGAGGCTATGTGGGCATGTGCCCCCACACGGACAGTCCACATGACCATGTGTGATTAGGAATTAGGGTTTTTAGGTAAAATTTGGTACCACACGGCCTGGCCACATGACCGTGTGGCTGATTTGGGGATTTTTTCGATTTTCACACGGCCTTGTCCCCCGGGCACATGGGTGTGTGTGTTTGGGAATTAGGGATTTATTGATTTGGTACCACATGGCCTTGCCACACAGCTGTGTGTCTAATTTGGGGATTTAGGGATTTCACACGGGCATGTGTTTTGGACACACGACCATGTCTGGTCTCACATGACCGTGTTTGCCTTGTACCCTATTTTAGCACATTTGGACAGTGAATTACACTGCCGTGTCCTTGGCTCACACGGGCATGTGCCTCTGTGTGCCTCCCTCCACATGGGCATTTTGAGCCCCACACGGCCAGAGCACACAGCTGTGTGGTCTTAAGTCACCAATTTTAGTTTGTGTATGTTTTTTATCTGAAAATGCGTCTGTGTATTCCAACCCTTGGCTAGGCTTTAGTAAGGGTAATTATGTCTCTATATCTGTGGCTATGTGCTCTGCTTATGTGTTATTTGTGATTGTGGTGTGAGATGACTGATTTTGACCCGGTTAGCTAGGTGTGTGTGCACATGTTTGATTGTTTGTTGATGTGTTCATTGTTTCTATGGGATTGTATGCATACATACACTTGCATAAGTAAATTTTTGGGTTGGTTGTGAAAAGAAGAAAGACTGATTCTGATCTGATTTGGTAGTTTTACTACAACTTATTCGTACAGTTGATTACCGCACTGTACCACATGTACGTCAGCTCTGCTACGTACTAATTAATGTACCGCTTATACGCCAACCATGCTGCTATTATTATCTAAGTGGCTTAGACCACATATATGGTGTGTAGGGTTGGATGGGCCTTCGAGGTCCTAGTGGTGTGTTTTGTTGGATGAGCTTAAATAGCTCTTTTAGGGTGTGGTCCGGGAACAGAAACGTGTTTTCGTTGGATGGGTGGGTTTTTAATTACTAACTACATTCATGTGCATCTGTTAAAGTGTTCTACGTGTAAGATTACTTGACCGTATTCTGTCTGTCTGAATAATGCTTGTGTTGATTATTCTGTGTGTGAATCGGTGTGCTTACTGTTACGTGTGCTGGAACGTTGGTTCCGAGTTTGTTTTCTGCATCTGCATGTCTTTGTAGGTATTTTTGGCCAATGAACTATCATCTGGAGTTATCTTCTGTAAATCTGTTGTTAATCGTTTTGAACTCACACTGAGCTCGTGTAGCTCACCCTTTAGTGCAACACCCCTTACCCGTACCTGACACTAGGACAGGGTTCGAGGCGTTACCAGACTCAAACATAAAGATTCATACAAAACTGGGCCATAAAATTTTGCCCAAATTAAAACCATTCATTAACATTCATATCGTCCCTTATATAGGCCAACTAGGCCCAAAACATACATTGGGTGTGGTTCGGGACTAAACCAAGAACTTTCGAAACTTATACAACATTTAGAAAATTTTCTTATTTTGGAGGGTTACATGCCCGTGTGGGTAGGCCGTGTGGTCATGCACGCCTGTGTGGCTTGGGACACACCCGTGTCCTCAGCCCGTGTAACTCTCTGTTTATGATGTCATCAACAAAATAGGATCATACGGCCATGTCACACGCCCGTGTGCTTAGGCCGTGTGGCGAACTAAATTCCAAAAATCAAGTGCAGACTTCACACGGCCAGGGCACACGCCCATGTCCTGAGCCCGTGTCTTTTACATGACTAAGACACACGACCATGTCTCTGCTCATGTGTTTACTACTGGGCATTCTATTTTACCTAATTAGGGAGCAGGGGACACACGACCGGATCACATGCCCATAGGGCAGACCGTATGTCACACACGGCCTAGACACATGCCCGTGTGTCTACCCGTGTAAATAACTTTGAGGCTATTTTCCAAGCTAATTGCCACCCTTATTTGCACAAACACATACATGACTTCAAGGGCGCTTGACATGGTATAATTGAGCACTTAAACATAAACAAACAAAACATGATTATGGCACAAGACACCATATTTTATCAAGCCCATATTACCAATTCTCAGTTAAGTCATGGTTATCATTATATTAAACAAATCCCAATTAAATCTTCAAGCATTCATAGCCACAACACATCTCATCACATACACACAACCACCAACCACATCATAATTGCATTGTAACACCCCTTACTAGTACCCTAGACTAGGACAAGGTACGAGGCGTTACTAGACATATACTTGAACATTTTTAGAAAATATGGGTTATAAAATTTCATTTTAATTTATAACCAAACAAGTAACATCACAGTGTCCCTATTATGGACCAACGAGACCCAAAACATGCATTAAGAATGGTCTGGGACTAAACAAAGAGCTTAAGAAAATCTTAGGAAAATTTTTAGGTTTAAGCCTCACACGCCCGTGTGGAGGCAATGCACACGCCCATGTGCTTGGGACACGCCTATGTCCCTTACCCGTGTGGAATTAATTGAATTTATTTTCCATTTCGAACCTATAGGGGTTTTCACACGGCTGAACACACGCCTGTGTCCTTGGCCGGTGTAACGCCCCTTACCCGCATTCAACACTGAAACAGGGTACGAGGTATTACCAGAACCTAACACATACCATTAAATAAAACCGAGACAAAAATATGGCATCCAATTAGATCATGAATCGTTATAACATATGCCTTTAACAATATTAGCCAACTTCAATGGCTTTGTACAAAATAATCGGTCAAATACTATAACCAATATTTTAAACCTAGGCAATTATGACACGTAACAAAATAACTAAGCCTACTATACATGCCATAATTCAAAATGTTTAGTTCAAATACCAAAAGTATTGATAGTGCGGGCAGATCTTCAACGATCTCTAACTCCTGTGCTAGCTGGATGACACTATAAGACAAAAGAGAGAAAAGAAAGTAAGCTTATAGCTTAGTAAGTAAGTATATAAATAATAAATAAGGAATCTAATATGTTTACAAAATAACTCAATTATATCTATTTTTAATTTCACTATTTACTCCAATTTGATCAAACTGTCCCTCCTGCGTCATGTTCACTGAATAAATCATAACTTGAGTTACGAAACTCGAAATTAAAATCCGTAAAAGTTTCCTAAAACTAGACTCATATTGATTCTAACTAAAATTTTTATAGAATTTTTAGTCCAGCCAGTTAGTATAGTTTATTAGTTAAAGTTTCCCCTGTTATACAGCTTGACTGATCTGACCTCTGTTCACTACGAATTAATTCTCTCCCTGTACAAAAGTCAAATACCCATGAAATTTGTTTCATTTAAAACTAGACTCAATAAGGAATCTAGAAATATAAACTATATTTCTTAATTACTTTTGTACAATTTTAAATTATTTTTCAAATTTATAACAGGGGATCACGTAGTCATTCTGAACAAGTCTCACAAAAATATAAATATCTCAAAATATAGGATTCCTTTACTTGCTTTGTTTCTTTTACGTGAAAATAGACTCATTAATATTTAATTTCATATCTCATTAAGCCTCTAATTAAATTCATGCTATTTTTGGTGATTTTTCAAATTCACGTCTCTGCGACTGTCCAAACAGTTTTATTATCAATTTTGATCTTTCACACTTTGGTTGCATTCTTTGCTTATCCTTAACAATTTTTCCAACTTCCAGTCACATATCGAGCTTATTACTCATACGTTACACATGTGTATTCTTACACTTATCATTACAAGGTCATACATAATTTCATTTAGTCAATTTTCCCATTGAACACTTCGGATCGAGTCTCCAATACTTGGTGGTTTCAGCGCGTAGTTCCACCCATCACATAGTTCGGCTCTCTTGTACACATGGGGAACATGAAAACTTAGTACCACCCATGTGACCTATCCATTTTATCTTGTAGCTCTCTTGTCTACATGGTGTCCTTCACCTGGAACCACACATGCGACCTAGCTATATTTATCCCGTAGCTCTCTTGTCTACATGGTATACATCCCGTACCACACATGTGACCTAGCCACCACATAGTATCTCGTAGCTCTCTTGTACACATGATGTGCACTTGACACCATACATGTGACCTAGCTACATACCATCTATATCTTTCGATTCCGAAGGTTCAACTAGGAAGTATTTCACTTCTAATACTTATTTCCATTCTTCCAATAGTCGATTATGATTCAAAATTAGCTACTATATATAAAATATGCTGAAATATAAAAACGTAAATAAAGATAATGTATTATTTAGATACAAACTTACCTCGGTGCAAAATATGGAAATTTTGCAATTTAGTCCAAAATCTTTTCCTTCCCCCGTTCGAGGTCGATTCTACGCCTTTCTTGATTATAGAGCTTGAAAGCTTGGGAAAAACCTAGCTATGGTGTTTATGAGAGTTTTGGCCAAGCTTGGTGAAGATGATACCAATTTTGGCTTTGTTTTCCCATTTTATTATTTTATTTACCAAATGACTAAATTGCCCTTCATTAAAAACTATGGTGTTTTATCTTCCTTTAGGTATTTTTGTCCAAACTAGTATAATGGTCTAATTACTATTTAAGGCCCTCTACTTAAAACCCCCATTTCAATCAAGTACTTTATGAACTAGAACACACATTTTTCACTTATTTCAATTTAGTCCTAAACATCAAATTAAACACCCAGTCATAAAATTTTCAACCTCGGATTCGTGGTTTCGAAACCACTGTTCTGTTTTGGCCCTAAATCAGGCTGTTACAACTCTCCCCCCTTTAGGGATTTTCGTCCCTGAAAATCTTACCGGTAAAGAGGCTTGGGTACTATTTTCTCATGGCTTCCTCCGGTTCCCACGTAGCTTCTTCTACTCCATGTCTTTGCCATAACACTTTCACTAGAGCTATGCTTTTCTTTCTTAACTGTTTCACTTCTCGAGCCAAAATCTTAATCGGTTCCTCATCATAGGTCAAGTCTGATCGAATCTCAATTTCTGTTGGAGAAATCACATGTGAAGGATCAGAACGATAACGTCGCAACATTGATACATGAAACACATTATGAAATCTTTCTAACTCTGCCGGTAAAGCCAACCGATATGCCACTGGTCCAATCCTTTCAATAATCTCGTACGGCCTAATAAAACACGGACTCAACTTGCCTTTTCGGCCAAATCTCAGAATCTTCTTCCATGGTGACACCTTTAAGAACACTTTATCACCCACCTGAAATTCAATCTCTTTTCTTTTTAAATCTGCATATGACTTTTGTCGATCTGAAGAAGCTTTCAAGCAATTACGAATTACTTTTACTTTCTCTTTGGTTTCTTTAACTAGATCAACTCTGTGAATCTGTTTCTCACTAAGTTCGGTCCAATATAAAGGAGTTTGACACTTGCGACCATACAAGGCTTCGTATGGCGCCATCTGTATACTCGACTAAAAATTGTTATTGTAGGCAAATTCAACCAAAGGTAGATATTTCTCCCAACTGCCTTCAAATTCTAAAACACAGCATCTAAGCATATCTTCGAGTACCTGGATTACTCTTTCTGTAACGCCCCCACACCCGAGACCATCGCCGGAGTCGAGCTTGAGGGGTTACCGAATAATATTTATCAAATTAAGAACTTCAAATCATTTGTTTCTACATTCACAGCTTTCTAACTACCCGCATCACAGTTACAAGAAAAATCATATCTCGAGTTACGAAACTTGAAATCAAGATCCGTAAATTTTCCATAAATCTAGACTCATATATATATTTACTAATTTTTTTCTAGAATTTTTGGTTGGGCCAATTAGTACAATTTATTAGTTAAAGTCTCCCCCGTTTCAGGGTTCGACTGCTCTAACCTCTGTGTATTACGGATCAGATATTTCTCTATACAGAAATTAAATGACTATGAGGTTTGTTTATCTTAAAACTAGACTCAATAAAGAACCTGTACATATAAAGAACAACTTCTAATTATTTTTTTAAAATTTATTATGAATTTTTAAAGTCAGAACAGGGGATCCAGAAATCATTCTGGCCCTGTTTCACAAAAGTTTAAATATCTCATAAAATATAATTTATATGCCTGTTTTGTTCAATCCACATGAAAATAGACTCACTAAGCTTCAATTTCATAACTTACTCATTATTTAGTTCCATTTATACTATTTTTAATGATTTTTCAAATTCATGTCATTGCTGCAGCAATATTCTGTTTTAAGGCAAGTTTCATCTTTCCATGAATTTTTATGAACTAGATAACCTATTAAACTTCCATAATATCAAACATGATCTAAATTAGCCATCACCATGACTTATCAATATCAAACATTTTCTCAACCAAACATGGCCATATCATAAAATTATTTACACAAAATAAGTATATTGCTATACATGCCATACTTAAGTTTTACAAGCCATTTACCCAGATGAAAGTCCTTTGGATAGTGTGATCGAACCTTCGAACCGTCCCGATTCCCGAGCTGGCTTGTTCAAAACTACAGTAAATAAAGAGAGGAGGGAGTAAGCATAAATGCTTAGTAAGTTCATATGTAAATAAAAAGTAACATAACAATACAAATATACCAAACAACTTTAGCATGGTATCACCAAAACATATATCACATTTCTAAACATCATTCCTCATCTTACCACCTTATCATTGTTGTATCTATTTTCAACCCGAGGGTTAAGAACATACCTATCCAAAGTGTCCATTTCACAACACTTACCAAAACGTCGCTTGCATCTTAAGTGTTCTTCCATTTCACTAGAAATTTCACCCGTTGAATACATCGGAATACAACTCGGATACACGGATAATTTGCACATAAGTGCCTCATATGTAATCAAGCTACCATGTAACCCGCCCATAAGTGAACTCGGACTCAACTCAACGAGCTCGGGCGTTCGCATACATAAGTGAACTCGGACTCAACTCAACGAGTTCGGATGCTTAACCATCCTAGTGACATGTCACTTGTATCCTAATCTATTCCTAAGGTTCAAACGGGCTTTTTCCCTCGATCTCACATTTGCCGTCTTCCATGGAATATCGGAACCAATACTCGGTAGCAATTCATATTTATCAAGTAGTAAACATGATTTGCATATTACTCAACATTAACCACAAAGCATAATATTTCACGATTAAAAATCAGCATATCATATAATTAACATTAATAACTTAAAAATAACATTTATGCTACATTATTTACACATGAACTTACCTTGGTACCAAAATATAAAGATTTTGCAATTTAGTCCACAATCTTTTCTTTTCCTCGATCGCGACTTGAATCTCGTTTCTCTTGATCTATGATGCCAAATTAATCTTATTTAATACATACATTCATCAAAACAGCATTTAATATGAACTTTGGAAAAATTACACTTTTGCCCCTAGGCTCGGGAATTAAACTTTATTCCTTATTCTTATGTTTTATAACATGCTGATCACTTTTCCCTTCTATGGCAACATCAAATTCTCTCTCTAACATATACTTGTGACTATTAGGTATTTTTGCCGATTAAGCCCTTTTACTTGTTTTCACTCAAAAACGAGTAGCACAAGTTGTCTAACATAATTTAAAACCTCATATTCTATCATAAAACATCAAAATACACAAATTTCACCTATGGGTATTTTTCCAAATATAAACCCTAGGTTGAATTATTGCTAACATAAGCTTAATCGAGCTACCGAGATTCCAAAAACATAAAGAACATTAAAAACGGGGCTTGGAATCACTTACTATGGAGCTTGGAAGCTTGAAACAAACCCTAGCTATGGAGAACCCTTGAAATTTCAGCCTAATGAAGAAGATGGACAAAAATTGGCTTTTAATTTTGTTTTTAATTCATTTTAATAACTAAATGACCAAAATACCCTTACTACTAAACTTTCCAAAAATTCCTTCCATGTCCTAATTTTGTCCATGAACTTAAAATTGGTCAAATTGCTATTTAAGACCTCCTCATTAATATTCCAAAACAATTTCATACTAAAAACTTCTAGAATGCAAGTTTTGCAACTTATTCGATTTAGTCCCTACTTTCAATTTAAGCACTTTAGGCATAGAATTTCATCACGAAATTTTCACACAATCATGCAATCATATCATAATCATCAAAATAATTATAAAATAATTATTTCTATCTCGGATTTGTGGTCACAAAACCACTATTCCGATTAAGCCCTAATTCAGGATATTACACTTTCTGACTGACCATCTGTTTTTGGATGAAACGCGGTACTAAAATTCAATTTTGTACCTAAAGCTTCTAGTAACTTTTTCACAATCTCGAGGAAAACCTCGGATCTCTATATGATATTATAGACATAGGTACCCCGTGCAACCTCACAATTTCAGCAATATATAATTTAGCTATTTATCAAGTGAGTAATCGATACGTACCGGTATAAAGTGAGCTGACTTTGTTAACCTATCAACAACTACCCAGACAACATCCTTCTTTTTAGGAGTCAAAGGCAACCCGGTTACAAAATCCATAGTAATCCTATCCCATCTCCACCCAGGCACCATCACCAGTTGGAGTAATCCTGAAGGCACTTGATGATCAGCTTTTACTTGTTGACAGATCAAACACTTGGTTACAAATTCAGAAATGTTCCTTTTCATGCCTAGCCACCAATATAACTTCTTTAAATCATTATACATTTTTGTGCTACCAGGGTGTACTGACAAATAGCCACTGTGCGCCTCATGTAATATTTTCTGAATCAATTCATCATTTTTCGGTACACATATCTTGTCTCAAAACATCAAACAGTCATCTGGTCCAACTCGAAAATCTGAGTCGTAACTCGATTCGCACTGAGTTCTCTTGGTTCCCAACTCACTATCGTTCTTTTGAGCATCACAAATTAGTTGGAGAAATAATGGTTTAGCCCTCATCTCTACCAAGGTTGACCCATCATCAGACAATGCTAACCTCGTATTCATGGGTCTCAAAGTAAAAAGAGATTTCCTGCTCAATGCGTCAGCAACTACATTCGCTTTCCCCAGATGATAATCAATCACTAGCTCATAATCTTTCAATAATTCAAGCCATCTCTACTATTGCAGATTCAAATCCTTTTGATTCATCAAATACTTCAAACTTTTGTGATCAGTAAAAATTCGACATTTTTCACCATACAAATAATGTCGCCAGATCTTCAAGGCAAAGACAATAGCGGCCAATGCATGTGGTTTTAACTGTCTCGAGGCATAAGCTACCACTTACATCAGCACACATCCAAGGCCTGTCAATGATGCATCACTATAAATTACGAACTCCTTCCCTGGCTCGGGCTGTACTAAAATCGGTGCTTCAGTCAATCGTGCTTTCAGCTTTTCAAAATTCTGTTGACATTTATCAGTCCATTCAAACTTAACATTCTTTTGCAGCAACTTAGTCATAGGAGAGGAAATCATCGAAAATCCCTCAACAAAACGTCTATAATACATGGCCAAGCCTAAAAAGCTTCTAACCTTGGATACATTCTTTGGCGGTTTCCAATCAACGATTGCGGAAATTTTTCTCGGATCCACCCGAATACCATCACCTGAGACTATATGTCCCAAAAATCCAACTTCACGAAGCCAGAACTCACTTTTGCTAAACTTAGCAAACAATTTCTTTTCTCTCAAGATCTGTAATATGGTTCTCAAGTGTTCGGCGCGCTCAGACTCATCCCAAGAATAAATTAGGATGTCATCTATGAACACTACCACAAACTTATCCAAATATGATCGAAAGATTCGGTTCATCAAGTCCATAAATATAGCTAGAGCATTTGTTAAGTCAAAAGGCATCACAAGGAACTCATAATGTCCATACCTTGTCCTAAAAGAGGTTTTCGGCACATCTGACTCCTTAACTCTCAACTGGTAGTAACCGGACCTCAAATTGATCTTTGAAAACACTGTTGTCCCCTTCAACTGATCAAATAAATTGTCAATCCTCGGTAACGGGTACTTCTTCTTTATAGTCACCTTATTGAGCTAACGGTAATCAATGCAAAGCCTCATTGAGCCATCTTTCTTCTTTACGAACAATACAGGAGCACCCTAGGGAGAGAAACTCGGTCTCACAAATCCCTTGTCTGTTAAATCTTGCAACTGAGCCTTCAATTATTTTAATTCAGTCGAAGCCATTCTATATGGAGCAGTCGAGATCGGTGCAGTCCTCGGTAATAAATCAATGGCAAACTCTATCTCTCTGTTTGGAGGCAACCCAGGCAATTCCTCTGGAAATACATTTGGAAATTCACAGACTATCGGCACTGATTCAAGCTTCAATTCAAACATCTCAGTAGTAATTACATAGGCAAGATAAGCTTCACACCCTTTCCTTATGTATTTCTGTGCAGACATGTGCGAAATCACCATAGGCAATTTATTTGATTCATCTGTTTCAACCCACAGAATTTCACCATTTTCACATTTCAACTCTAGTGTTTTCTGTTTACAATTTACCTTGGTATCATACAATGTCAACCAGTCCATTCCCAAGATAACGTCGACTCATCAAATGGTAATAGCATCAGATTAGCCGGAAAACAGTGACCTTAAATCATTAATGGGCAATTCTTGCAAACTTTATCAACTAGCACATATTGGCCTAAGGGGTTCGATACTTTAATCGCAAACTCAGTAAACTCAATAGGAAACTTCTTATTAGATACTAAATTCACACAAATAAAGGAATGAGTAGACCCGGGATCAATCAATGCAATAACAATAGTATCATAGAGAAAAAATGTACCAGTAACACATCAGGAGATGATGCATCCTCTCGAGCATGTATGGTATAAGCTCTACCAGGCACTCTAGATTATGATCTCGCCGTTGAATCTTTCATCACAGTTTTACTGCTAGCTCCATTTCCAGTATTTCTCGGTGGTCTACCTCTGCTAGTGGTAGTACTCTGTCTAGCACTCTGAAATTTTTCTTCTTTACCTTTCTCCGGATAATCTCTGATGAAATGCTCGCGAGAACCACACCTGAAACAAGCTCGCTTGTTTCCCCAACACTCACCAAAATGTTGCCTGCCACATTGTTGACATTCGGGCTTTCTAGACCGCACATTACCCACAATTTCAACACTGAATTAGCTTGAGCTTTAGATCCCGAATATGCCTTGCCACGACCTCTGTGTGAATCCCCAGCTGAAACTGCCATTCGAGGGTTTATGTCTTTGGACCTCTTTGATTGAGATTGAAATGACCTGCTTATCAGCCTCTTTCTGGCATCTCGGGCCTCAATAGCAGCTTTTCTTCTTTCTTTGTTCAATTCTTCAGCTTTAAAAGCTCGGTCAACCAATACTACAAATTCTTTCAGCTCCAGAATTCCCACAAGCACGTTAATGTCATTAAGCCCATCCTCAAATCTTTTGCACATAATAGCCTCGGTGGACACACATTCCTGAGCATACTTGTTGAGTCTTAAATTTCGCGTTCATACTCTGCCACAAACATCTTGCCCTGCTTCAATTCAAGGAACTCCTTTCGTTTTTGATCAATAAATCACTGACTTATGTATTTCTTTCTGAATTCTTCCTGGAAGAAATCCCAAGTAACCCTTTCTTTTGGCACCACAGCTACCAAAGTCTTCCACCAATGGTAGGCCAAATCTCTCAAAAGTGATACAACACACTTTAAACACTCCTCGGGTGTACATGAGAGCTCATCAAATACACGGGTAGAATTTTTAAGCCAGAACTCTGCTTTCTCGGGATTATCATTGATCTTTGCTTTAAACTCTTCGGCCCCTTGTTTTCGAATCTTGTCGACCGGAGGCTTGTTCATTCTTACCAAATCTATGCCTTGAGCAGCTACAGGAACCGTCTGAGGTATGGGAGGGGGTGGAGGAGGTTAAGTATTTGGGTTTGCTCGAATAAACTCAGTATACCAATTGTTCATAATTTGGAGAAAGGCATCCCAAGCCTCATCTCTCTGTCTCAATGTCTCAGGTCTACTTTCTACAGGCGCGGTCCCTTGCATGGGAGCCGGCGCATTACTAGCAGCATCATCAGTCGCAGTTCCATCGGGATCCATTACTATATTAAAACAAAACATAGTTTAGAATAATCAAGAGTTACCACACTATCACAGTATATTTATGGCATGTATAGCTAGACTTTTACACACACTATATTAGTCCAAGAACCGACTAAACCATGGCTCTGATACCACTAAATGTAACGCCCCTTACGTACATTCAACACCGAAATAGGGTACGAGGTATTACCAGAACATAACACATACCATTAAATAAAACTGAGACAAAAATATGGCTATCATGAATCGTTATAACATATGCCTTTAACAATATTAGCCAACTTCAATGGCTTTGTACAAAATAATCGATCAAATACTATAACCAATATTTTAAACCTAGGCAATTATGACACTTAACAAAATAACTAAGCCTACTATACATGCCATAATTCAAAATGTTTAGTTCAAATACCAAAAGTATTGATAGTGCGGCAGATCTTCAACGATCTCTAACTCCTGTTCTAGCTGGATGACACTATAAGACAAAAGAGAGAAAAGAAAGTAAGCTTATAGCTTAGTAAGTAAGTATATAAATAATAAATAAGGAATCTAATATGTTTACAAAATAACTCAATTATGTCTATTTTTAATTTCACTATTTACTCCAATTTCATCAATCTATCCCTCCTGCATCATGTTCACTAAATAAATCATAACTCGAGTTACGAAACTCAAAATTCAAATCCATAAAAGTTTCCTGAAACTAGACTCATATTAATTCTTACTAAAAATTTTCTAGAATTTTTGGTCCAGCCAATTAATACAGTTTATTAGTTAAAGTTTCCCCTGTTATACAGCTGGACTGATCTGACCTCTGTTCACTACGAATTAATTTTATCCCTGTAAAAAAGTCAAATAGAAATGAAATTTGTTTCATTTAAAACTAGACTCAATAAGGAATCTAGGCATATAAACTATATTTCTTAATTAATTTTTTACAATTTTTAATGAGTTTTCAAAGTTAGAACAGGGGATCACGTAATCATTCTGAACAAGTCTCACAAAAATATAAATATCTCAAAATATAGGATTCCTTTACTTTCTATGTTTCTTTTACATGAAAATAGACTCATTAAGATTTAATTTCATATCTCATTCAGCCTCTAATTAAATTATTACTATTTTTGGTGATTTTTCAAATTCACATCTCTGCGACTGTCCAAACAGTTTTATTATCAATTTTGATCTTTCACACTTTGGTTGCATTTTTTGCTTATCCTTAACAATTTTTCCAACTTCCAGTCACATATTGAGCTTATTACTCATACGTTACACGTGTATTCTTACACTTATCATTACAAGGTCATACATAATTTCATTTAGTTGATTTTCCCGTTGAACACTTCGGATCGAGTCTCCAATACTTGGTGGTTTCAGCGCGTAGTTCCACCCATCACATAGTTCGGCTCTCTTGTACACATGGGGAACATGAACACTTAGTACCACCCATGTGACCTAGGCATTTTATTTCGTAGCTCTCTTGTCTACATGGTGTCCTTCACCTGGAACCACACATGCGACCTAGCTACATTTATCCCGTAGCTCTCTTGCTACATGGTATACATCCCGTATCACACATGTGACCTAGCTACCACATAGTATCTCGTAGCTCTCTTGTACACATGATGTGCACTTGGCACCATACATGTGACCTAGCTACATACCATCTATATCTTTTGATTCCGAAGGTTCAACCAGGAAGTATTTCACTTTCTAATACTTATTTCCATTCTTCCAATAGTCGATTATGATTCAAAATCAGCTACAATATATAAAATATGTTGAAATATAAAAACGTAAATAAAGATAATGTATTATTTACAGACAAACTTACCTCAATGCAAAATATGGAAAATTTTCAATTTAGTCCAAAATCTTTTTCTTCCCCCGTTCGAGGTCGATTCCACGCCTTTCTTGATTATAGAGCTTGAAAGCTTAGGAAAAACCCTAGCTATGGTGTTTATGAGAGTTTCGGCCAAGCTTGGTGAAGATGATACCAATTTTGGCTTTTTTTTCCCATTTTATTATTTTATTTACCAAATGACTAAATTGTCCTTCATTAAAAACTATGGTGTTTTATCTTCCTTTAGGTATTTTTGTCCAAACTAGTATAATGGTCTAATTACTATTTAAGGACCTCTACTTAAAACCCCCATTTCAATCAAGTACTTTATGAACTAGAACACACATTTTTCACCTATTTCAATTTCGTCCTAAACACCAAATTAAACACCCAGGCATAAAATTTTCAACCTCGAATTCGTGGTTTCGAAACCACTGTTCCATTTTGGCCTTAAATCAGGCTGTTACAGCCCGTGTCCTTCACACAGCCTAGACACACCCTTGTGGTCGCCCATGTCCAAAAACTCGAATATTCTATTTATGACATCATCATTCATTTTGAGGCACACGGCCAAGGCACACACCCGTGTGCTAGGCCGTGTCCAACATACGGTTGAGACACACAGCTGTGTCTCTGCCCATGTGTTTACTACCATGCAAACTGACCTAAATTTTTAGGTGCAGGGGACACACGACCAAGCAACATGACCATGGGGGCTGACCGTGTGTCACACACGGCCTAGACACATACCTGTGTTTACCCGTGTGGACCTTTTTAAGGCTATTTTCCAAGCCTTTGGTCACCATCTAACATCTATACACACTTAAAGATTTCGAGGGTATTTAACATGGCCTAATTATACTCTTAAGCAACCTTAGCATAACTCATTGCACTTTAACCTCATCTCATCGGTTTAATACATGCTAAATTATCCTTTTTGTATTAAAGATTACCATACCATCAAACACATTTAGACTTGGCTCATTTTATAACTCATTGCCAATCATGACCTAGCCATCTCCAAGTGGTTTGGCCAGAATCCACTTGTCTATTCATGATATACCACATTTAACCATCTAATGAACATTTAAACACCAACATGCACAATTAGTAGGTTACAACCTACATCAAATTGAGTCATGTCTTATGGCCATATACAAAATGAATAGGTATATCATTCAAACCCTTACATTGGCTAGCCAAATGACACATATAACAAAATAACCAAAAATCCTATACGTGCCATTAAACAAAATGTAAGTATCTATATACCAAAGCAGGACAAGTCGATAGTGTGTTGATTCTCCAACCGTCTTCCAATCTTCACAAATCCTCGAGCTCTGTAAGACGGGGAAATGAGAAGGGGGTAAGTATTTATATGCTTAGTAAAACTTACCGGTTAATTAGCATACAACCATATTTAGGCAATAATTCCAACAAGCATGAAATAGTTTCCCTATCACATACACTCAATCATCAAATTAGTCTCATAACAATACATCATGTCATTAGTCTTAGATGAGCTCATCAATTCAATATTCCCATTCTTTATTTTAGCATGTTAATTCCCGTTGAATTTCTAGAAAATCTCGATGGATTACCATTTACCGTCAAATCATACAAGTGATCATCTCAAGTATGCACTCCCGTGAAACTTACATCTTATGGCGGGATTACCAGTCCAGGCTAAATCCCTTTTTAATGACAATTGCTCTCATAAGCTTGGATCTAAATTGCCAGTCCAGGATAAATTCAGTCCTCAATCGGATTACCCGTCCGAGCTAAATCCTTAACGCACCATATTCTTCGGAAGGCTCGATCACTCAAGGAACACCCGTCTAGGCTAGATCCTTTCTACTTTGAGATCATCGGATTACCCGCCTAGGCTAAATCCTTTTCTGCAACACATGCAGGATCTCGTATCATGCAAGCCATAATTTATCCATCGAATTTTCCCTTTCTATTTCAACCGGGACATTTATCATCTTTCGTTTACACAAGCCCATTCCATGAATTATCATGCAATGAATATCTAAATTCTCATACATTCAAGAACATGCATGTTTAAGTATATTAAGAGTTTACTTTGGGTTATACAAACTTACCTAGTAATTGCTTCGGTTTCGTTCTCGATTATTCCGAAACCTTTTGTTTTCCACGGTCAACCTCTGAAATTTGTTTCTCGAGGTCTGTATTAATAAAATTAGATTATTAATACATCACATTATTCGTTTTAGGCCTAAAACTCACCCCGGGCAAAATGACCATTTTGCCCCTAACCTTTCACAATATTTAGAATTTAGTCCTAGGGCTCGTATAATGAAATGCATGTAATTCCTTGGCTACACAAGCCTAGCCAAATATTATACACACTCATAGCAACCCATGTTTTCCCTTCATTCTATCTTTTCCTACCCATTTTCACAACTTTTACAATTTAATCCTTTAAGCCATTTCCATGAAAAACCACTTAGTAAAAGTTGTTTACCATTCTTTAAACTCTCATGTGCCTCCATAAATCATCAAAACATAAACATCTCATGCATGGGTAAATTTTTGAACATGAACCCTAGCTTGAAATATTGGTAGAAATATAGAGAGCATGTTACGAGGATCTCGAAAATACGAAGAACGTTAAAAACGAGGCTAGGGAGCACTTACTATTGAGCTTGAAATGTTAAAACCCTAGCTATGGAGAGCATGGATATTTTGGAAGCATGGAGAAGATGAAAGACTTGATTTTGGCTTATTTTTCCCTTTTTATTCTTTAATTAACCAAATGACCAAAATGCCCTTCATTACTAAACTTCCAAAATTTTCTATGCATGCCCATTTTTGTCCAAAAACTTAGAAATTGGGAAAATTACTCTTTAAGGACCTCTAATTAATAATCCATAGCAATTTCATACTAATTGCTTCTAAAACCCAAGTTTTGCAATTTATTCAATTTGGTCCTTAATTTCCAATTGAACACCTTACACATAGAATTTCTTCATGAAATTTAACACATGCTTATTTTCACATCGTAGACCTCATAGTGATCATAAAATAATTATTTTAACATCTTATTTGTGGTCCCTAAACCACTATTCTGACTAGGCCCTAATTTGGGATGTTACATTTCTCCTCCATTAGGGACTTTCGTCCTCAAAAGTCTTACTAGTAAACAGGTTTGGATATTGACTTCTCATGGTTTCTTCAGGTTCCCAGGTGGCCTTTTCTACTTTGTTTCTATGCCATAAGCTTTCACCAAGGCTATATTCTTATTCCTCAACTGTTTGACTTCTCGAGCCAAAATCTTAACCGGTTCTTCACCATAGGTCATATCCGGTTTAATCTCAATTTCCGTGGGTGAAATCATATGGGAGGTAATCCGGGTAGTTCAATACTAAACTCTACTTCTCTAACGGGAGGTAATCCGGGTAGTTCTTCTGGAAACACATTCGGATACTCACATACTATCGGTACTAATTCCAATTTCAAATCAGATTCTTTAGTATTCAACATAAAAGCAAGGTAGGCTTCATATCCTTTTCTCATATACCTTTAAGCCATCATTGAGGTAATCACAACTAGCGGAGTATCCAACTCGCTTGAATCAATTAGGAGAATCTCACCATCTGAGCACTGCTAACCAATCCATGCCAAGTATTACATCAAACTCATCGAATGGAAATAACATAAGGTTAGCTGGGAAACAATGACCTTGAATCGTCAAAGGACAATTCTTACACACTTTATCAACTAGAACTGACTTGCCTAGAGGGTTTGACAGCTTAATCATAAATTCTGTAGGCTCTATAGACATGTCCATACTAGACACCAATTTCATGCAAATGTATAAATGGGTTGATCCTAGATCAATTAAGGCAACGCCATGAGTATTATAAATAGAAAATGTACCCGTGATGACATCGGGAGCAGAGGTTTCCTCTCGAGCGCATATTGAATAAGTTCTTACCGGGGCTCGAGCCTCTGATTTTGCAGTAGCATCCTTGACAGTAGTTCAACTGCCACTTGCACTTCCGGGATGTCTCGAAGGTTTACCTCAAGAAATAGGAGCATTCAGCTGCGAAGCTAATTCAACCTCTTTATTAGCTTGCTCCGGGCAGTCTTTGAGAAAATGGTCAAGAGAATCACATCTGAAATACGCACCACTATTCATTCGGCACTTTTCGAAGTGAAATTTGGTCCATCTTTTACACTTCGGCTTTTGATCATCTACGCTTCCCACAACTTGTTACCATAGGGGAAGAAGACTTCAGGTTATGTCACTTGGAGCTTCTTGCTCTACCCGCATATCCTACTGATGAAGTGGAACATTCTTGGTGACTTCTCGATTTCTTTGTGGGGAAAGAGTGTGCTCTGCCGCTAGACCTCTTACTCAAAACTCAAGCTTCTCTCTTAGCTTGCGTTCTTTCATTATTTAGCTCTTCGGCCTTCTTGGCCCGGTCAACTATTGCAACAAATTCTCGTATCTCAAGGATCCCAATCAGCAATTTAATTTCCTTATTCAAGCCTTCTTCGAAGCACTTACACATTTGTGTCTCTGATTGGACCCATTCCGTTGCATACTGACTTAACCTCACGAATTCCCTTTCGTACTCTGACACAGTCTTATTTCATTTTTTGAGTTCCAGGAACTCCTTTCATTTCGAGTACAAAAACTTTTGACTGATGTATTTCTTTTTAAACTCAGCTTGGAAGAACTCCCATGTAATGCCTTCCTTTGGTACAACTGAGGATACCATCTTCCACCAATGATATGATGTATCTTTCAGAAGAGATAAAACACACTTCAAGTATTCCTCGGGTGTACATGATAATTCATCCAAAATTCCTACATATTCTCGAGCCAGAACTCAGCGTTTAGCATCATCATCAACCTTAGCTCTAAACTCTTCAACCCCATAGTTTCTAAGTTTGTCCACTGGGGCTTTACCAATTCTCGCGGGTGCCATACCCTGTGGCACTTCTCCCTCAGGCTGAGCAAGGGGCAGAGGAGGTCGTGGTATGTTGGGGCAGTTTCTCAAATAATCCCCAAACCATTCATCCATCATCTCGAAGAAGGTAGCTCTTGCCTCTTCTCGACCTTCACATGTAAGCCTTCTACTACTACTAGCAGTAGCTCGCTGAACGGAAGCTGGAGCATGGCTCTCGCCTCCCTCAGACTCATCTTGTGCTTGATTGGAAGACATTTACTATATTCAAATACAATTAAAAATGGTTAGGAGATGTCACACTATCATAACTTGTATAATGACATGTATAGCTATACTCAATACATGCTAGTTAGTCCTGGAACTGACTAAATTGTAGCTCTGATAGCACTAAATGTAATACTCCTTACCTGTACCCTAGACCGGGACAAGGTACGAGGCATTACCAGAAATATACTCGGACACTTTCGAAAAATACAGGTTATAAAATTTCATTTTAATTTAAAACCAAACAAGCAACGTCACAGTGTCCCTATTATGGGCCTACGAGACCCTAAACATGCATTAAGAATGGTTTGGGACTAAACCGAGAGCTTAGGAAAATCTTAGGAAAATTTTTAGGCTTAAGCCTCATACGCCCGTGTGGAGGCAATGCAAACGCCCGTGTGCTTGGGACACGCCTGTGTCCCTTACCCATGTGGAGTTAATTAAATTTATTTTCCATTCCGAACCTACAGGGGTTTTCACACGGCCGAGCACACACCCATGTCCTTGGCCCGCGTCCCTCACACGGCCTAGACATGCCCGTGTGGTCGCCCGTGTCTAAAAACCCAGACATTCTGTTTATGACATCATCATTCATTTTGAGGCACACGGCCAAGGCACACGCCCGTGTGCTAGGCCATGTCCTCTACACGGTGGAGACACACGGCCGCGTCTCTGCCTGTTTGTTTACTACCATGCAAACTGACCTAAAATTTTAGGTGTAGGGGACACACAGCCAGGCAACACGCCCATGGGGGCTGACCGTGTGTCACACACGGCTTAGACACATGCCCGTGTGTCTACCCGTGTGGACCTTTTTAGGGCTATTTTCCAAGCCTTTGGTCACTCTCTAACATCCATACACACTTAAAGATTTCGAGGGTATTTAACATTTCGTAATTATACTCTTAAGCAACCTTAGCATAACTCATTTCACTTTAACCTCATCTCGTCGGTTTAATACATGCTAAATTATCCTTTTTGTATTAAAGATTACCATACCATCAAACACATTTAGACTTGGCTCATTTTATAACTCATTGCCAATTATGACCTAGCCATCTCCAAGTGGTTTGGCCACATTCCACTTGTCTATTCATGATATACCACGTTTAACTATCTAATGAACATTTAAACACCAACATGTACAATTAGTATGTTACAACCTACATCAAATTGAGCCATGTCTTATGGCCATATACAAAATGAATAGGTATATCATTCAAGCCCTTACATTGGCTAGCCAAATGACACATATAACAAAATAACCAAAAATTTTATACATGCCATTAATCAAAATGTAAGTATTCTATATACCAAAGCAGGACAAGTCGATAGTGTGTTGATTCTCCAACCGTCTTCCAATCTTCACGAATCCTCGAGCTCTGTAAGATAGGGAAATGAGAAGGGGTAAGCATTTATATGCTTAGTAAGTCTGGATGTAACACCCCAAACCCAGCCCAGACATTATAGCCGAATCTGACGTGCCACATTGGAGTTGAAAACCCACGTTCCATTTTAGTGTTTTAAAAACCATATATTTTGTTGAGTTAACAAGGTGTATGGAAGCTGGGCACCAGGTAGGTATCCGAGATAGAGGAGGTGAGCCATGAAGGCTACTTAAGTACCAAGCTCTTTGATTGGATCCAATCCTAGACATGCCCACAACCATAGCCACACTTTGTTATATCGAGTTTAAATTTGTTTAAGTGAACGACTTTGATAAATCGATTAATCGTGGTGTTGAACTCTTTTGAAAACAAGTATCGTTTTGAAAACATGTCCTAAGTCTAGCCCATTTGAATAACTATCAACCAGGTTTGAAGTTATTAAAATTAAAATAATCCCGAAAAGAAATAAAAGGAAAGTTAAAATGGCCTTATTACAACCCAAAAATAAATAATAACTAAAGGGAAACTAATGAAAACCAACTCTTATTTAAAAGTCCAAAGACAATCACCGTGGCTACTATGAATCCCCTCCGGCCCAAGTCCCCACATAAAGGCTCACCTGCAAGGTTAAGGAAAGGGGGTGAGTTTGGAAACTCAGTGTGCAACAAGCCCCTTTCAGAGCCCAAAACAATAACTGCCTGTTGGGTCTAAGCCCAAAACCAATCTCAAACATGTACTGGGCCATAGCCCTTTTCATATTTCATAATTCATAACACTGGGCCGAAGCCTTTTCATATTTCATATTACTGGGCCGAAGCCTTTACTGTAAACGGTACGGCCCAAAGGCCCATTTTTATGTCACATGTAATGTCAATGAAAGAATGCAACCCATTTGGGGAGGCTACTCAACCCACCATCCACTACTCTCCACCCGTACCAACCAACACACCATGTAAGGATTAACTCGACCCACCCCGCCATAACTCTCCACTGGCAGCATAGCTGCTTTATCATATAACTGGAGGCCTAGCCTCTTTTAATAACTGGGGAAGCCCTTTAATAACTGGGGCATAAGCCCTTTTAATAACTGGGGCATAAGCCCTTTTAATAACTGGGGCATAAGCCCTTTTGCACTTCCTCCATCCATATAAAAACCCAACCCAATGCATTTATGAACATCTCGTGTGCATATCATACATATCATGTGCATATCATACATGTCATGTGCATATCATACATATCATGTTTATCAAAATCCCATGCATTAAGTTCATATATAAACCCTAGGGGTATAATGGTCATTTTTACCTAGGGGCAAAACGGTCATTTTCATATTATAAGGGTAATCTTGTAATTTTACCAAAAATTAGGGTTTCCATGTTCATTAACGGTTACAAACAATTCATGGGTGCAAACAGTGATTCTGGCCCTTTTTTAGCAAAAACGAGTTATTGGGCCAAAAACCCCTAATGGGCCCTACTTAGCCGATTCTGTCATCTAGGCCCATTTAGCCTATATCCATAACAGTATTAACAATTTTAACATGCAATTTAACAGATTTCCATTTCCAACCAAATTTACCCAAATGGGCCCGAAAGCCTATTGGGCCCTAATTTAGCCCCTCGAGGCCCAACTTACCGTGAACGCCAAAAGCACGTCCTTACCGTTTCCATTATTCCCGATCATCATCTCATTGATTCTAACTAACTAGTGAGCGTTCGCTTGCTCACAAGTCCTCGAAATGCCAGAATTTCGGCATTTCAGCTTTTCGGCATTTATCGCTTTAAACTATGAAAAGGGTTCGTTACACACCTGTTTGGCGATATTCCTCGACGAGATCTCCTACACAATTTCTCCTATAATCCATCGTTAATAATTAGCTTCCCATAATTGAACCAAACCTCAAATCGTCTAATACTAATACTTACACATTCGGCCACCATCCATAATGGCCTTAGGAATCTTACCTTTGTCGCGATTGATGACTAGGTCTAGCCACTCCGGTGA
Organism: Gossypium hirsutum; assembly: GCF_007990345.1. Classification (NCBI taxonomy): domain Eukaryota; kingdom Viridiplantae; phylum Streptophyta; class Magnoliopsida; order Malvales; family Malvaceae; genus Gossypium; species Gossypium hirsutum. Next base: position 34,389,501 of record NC_053427.1, on the reverse strand, counting down.
TCCAAGCTACTCCAAGTCGACACTACACCTTGCTGCTCCTTCAATAAATAAACCAAAAATATTAAAAGAAGACCCCATAAGGCCTACACCCACATTCGGCCACCTCCCTAAACTAGAGGGGTTTCGGCTTTTGGCCATAGTTACACTAGGAATTGTTTAGAGTTTGAACACTTACCACAGTCTTCCTCCTCTTGAATCCGAATGCCTAAAAGGTAAAGGAATTGAACGCCAGCTATTGAAAAGGAAAGAAAAGTTTGCTGGTCACAAAGAATCGGCACCCACCTATCTTCCCTGATTTCGGCTTTTTGCGGTATTTCGGCAGAAGTAGAGATTAAAGAAAGAAATAATAAATGAGTAGAGGAAAGTAATAGGCTGGATTTTGAAAAAGAAAAGGGAGAAAAGATGAGAGGAAGGATGGTAGATTCGGCTAGGGAAGAAAAAGAAGAGGAAAACTAAAACAAAGGAGAAAACGGCACAGCGAAGACCCTAATGCCGAAATTACTAACCTAATACCCTTCTGCCGAATTCCCCTCTCTAACCCCTTCCAAACGGCTAAGCTCTATCCTTCCCTCAAATCCCTAAAATCTTTCCCCTTATCCCTCCTTAATCCATGCGTTTGACTTGATCCAACTCTCCTCTTACAGAATCCACTTAGGTTCCAACACTTACCCTTCCTGCACATAAAAATAAATACTCTTATTTGCCAACACAGGGAATCGATCCCAGGTCTTCCCTTATGCTCCACACGCCACCTTTTTAGGAGCTTAGTGGCGTCACCCTTGCCACTCTACCAAAGCTCTTTTTGTGATACACTTTACCCACAACTTAATATAAGGGCACCTAGCCAGAACCCCTAACTCCTAAGTCCAAAATTTAAAAATTCATCTGGGTTTTGGCTAACTCATAAGCCTTCCATTTTACACACCCAAATTATGAATTCCATAATCACATACCAAATTTTAGAAAATTACTTAAAATATCAGGAATCGCGAAAAACCCGAAAATCAGGATGTTACAACTCTACCCTCCTTAAAGAAATTCCGGCCTCGAAATTTACCTAATCAAATAGTTGAGGGTACTGCTGACACATTGCCTCTTCGGTCTCCCAAGTAGCTTCTTCCTTGCCATGGTTCCTCCAAAGTACCTTCACCAACGGGACTGACCTCCTTCTCAACACCTTGGCATCACAATCAAGTATTTGCACAGGTTCCTCTTCAAAGGTCAAATCCGACCGTACCTCAACTTCTGCAACTGGCACGATATGAGTTGGGTCAGAATGATATCGCCTTAGCATGGACACATGGAAGACATCGTGAATGCGATCCAGTTCTGGAGGTAACTCCAGCTGATAAGCCACTAGCCCTATCCGCTTAGTGATTCGGTAAGGCCCAATAAATCGTGGGCTCAACTTACCCTTCTTACCAAATCTCAAAATCTTCTTCCAAGGCAAAACTTTCAAAAAGACCATGTCCCCTACCGCATATTCAATATCCTTACGCTTCAGATCGGCATAAGACTTTTGTCGATCCGCCGCCTCTTTTAACCTCTTCCTGATCACCCTAATCTTATCTTCAGTAACAGCTACCAACTCTGGTCCAAGTATTCTCCTTTCCCCCAATTCTGCCCAACAAGTAGGCGAACGACACCTTCGCCCATATAGTGCCTCATATGGAGCCATCTGAATACTTGCTTGGTAACTGTTGTTATACGCGAACTCCACCAATGGCAAATGGTCCTCCCAGCTGCCTCTAAACTCAATAGCACAACCCCTCAACATATCCTCTAAAATCTGAATAGCCCTCTCCGACTGCCCATCCGACTGAGGGTGAAAAGCCGTACTGAAATCCAATCGCGTTCCCAATGCCTCATGCAACTTCTGCCAAAATCGAGATGTAAACCTTGGGTCTCGGTCTAAAATTATCGATACTGGCACACCATGCAACCGTACTATTTTCGCCACATACAATCTGGCCAACTTCTGAAGTGAGTAATCGGTTCGGACAGGTATGAAATGAGCAGATTTCGTGAGTCTATCCACAATCACCCAAACCGAATCCTTCTTCGAAGGTGTCAACGGCAACCCACTCACAAAGTCCATAGTTACCCTTTCCCACTTCCAAAGTGGTATCTTTACCGGTTGTAACAATCTCGAAGGTAGTTGATGCTCGACCTTCACTTGTTGACATGTCAAACATCTCCCTACAAATTCGGTCACTTCTCGCTTAAGCCCAGGCCACCAATATTGCTCTCGCAAGTCTCGATACAACTTACTCCCTCCTGGATGCATAGCACAAGGTCCATTATGTGCCTCTTTCAAAATCATCAATCTCAAGTCAGAGTCTTTCAGCATACAAATTCTTCCTCGAAAACAAAGAACTCCCTCACTATTTAACCCAAAGTCAGGATTCTCCCCCTTCTTAACTTGCCGAAACCGAGAAACCGATGACTCGTCCTCCAACTGTTGCTTCTTAATCTGTTCTACCCAAGTCGGTCTTACTTGTAACTCCGCCAATAAACTTCCGTCGTCATACAAACTTAGACGAGCAAACATCGCCTTTAATTCCGCCACAGCCCTTCGACTTAGCGCATCAGCCACGACATTCGCCTTACCTGGATGATACTCAATCGAACTGTCATAGTCCTTTAACAACTCTATCCACCTTCACTGCCTAAGATTCAGCTCCTTTTGAGTCAGCAAGTACTTAAGACTCTTGTGATCCGTATAGATGATGCATTTCTCTCCATACAGGTAATGCCTCCATATCTTAAGTGCAAAGATTACCGCTGCCAATTCCAAGTCATGCGTAGGGTAGTTCACCTCATGCGGCTTAAGCTGTCGTGAAGCATAAGCGACCACTTTACCCTCTTGCATCAACACGCAGCCCAAACCTACATGTGACGCATCGCTGTACACAGTGAAATCCTTCTTCAACTTCTCAAAAGCCTCTTGCTGCTTATTTGTCCAAACAAAAGGTGCTCCCTTCCTTATAAGTTTCGTTAACGGTGCTACCAACACAGAAAATCCTTCCACGAATCTCCGATAATAACTTGCCAACCCCAGAAAACTTCGAATCTCTGTTACCGACTTCGGTGGCTTCCATTCCAAAATTGCTTCAATCTTTCGAGGGTCCACCTTGATCCCCTCGGCAGACACAACATGCCCCAAGAAGGTAACTTCCTTCAGCCAAAACTCGCACTTACTAAACTTTGCATAAAGTTGCTTCTCCCTTAACACTTGCAGTACTACACGAAGATGCTCATCATGCTTCTCTTCCGTTTCTGAATACACCAAGATATCGTCAATAAAAATGACTACGAACCGATCCAAGTATGGCTGGAATACCCGATTCATCAAATCCATGAATGTTGCCGGTGCATTAGTCAACCCAAAAGGCATTACCAGAAACTCGTAATGACCATATCGAGTCCTGAACGCCGTCTTATAAATATCCCCTCTTTAACTCTTAATTGATGATATCCCGACCGAAGGTCAATCTTAGAAAACACCGAGGCTCCTTTTAATTGGTCGAACAGATCATCGATTCTTGGTAACGGATACTTGTTCTTGATAGTCAGTTTATTCAACTGCCGATAGTCAATACACATTTGCATAGTCCCATCTTTCTTCTTTACGAACAGTACCGGTGCTCCCCACGGGGAAACACTTGGTCTTATAAACCCTCTATCCAACAGCTCTTGAATCTGAGCTTTCAATTCTACCAACTCCTTTGGTGCCATCCTATAAGGTGCAATAGACACAGGAGCTGTTCCAGGTAGTAAGTCGATTCCAAACTCGAGTTCTCTGCTTGGGGGTAATCTAGGAAGTTCATCTGGGAATACATCCTGAAATTCCTTAATAGTCCTAACCGACTCTACCGTTATCTCCTCAAGTCCCGTTTGACTTATAAGGGCCAAGTACGCCTCACAACCTTTCCGAATCAACTTCTCGGCTCTTAAAGCCGAAACAACATTGGACAAATAGTCCCTTCGTTCCCCTATGACCATTATCTCCTCATCTTCGACAGTTCTTAGTACCATCCTTTTTGCAGCACAATCCAACGTCACCTTGTGCTTAGTTAACCAGTCCATTCCCAAGATAAGATCAAAATCCCAAAATGGCAGCTCCATCAAATCTCCTTCAAAGATTTTATCTTGTGTCACTAACGGTACTGCCCTAAAAATTTTATCTACCTTAACCGAATGTCCCAATGGACTTATCACTGATACCCCACTCACAGTCTTCTCAGGAAGCACATCCAAAGCCCCAGATACATCACAAGCAACATACGAGTGGGTGGAACCCACATCAATCAAAGCAGTGTAAGGCATGCTATGGATGAAGAACGTACCCGTTATAACATCAGGAGCGTCTCCCTCCTCACGATGTCGTGCAGCATAAACCAATGCCGGTTGTCGAGCTTCAGCATGTCCAGCACCTCTGCCAGGTTCCCCACGTTCTCGTCCATTACCATTGCCACCTCTACCTTGCCCACGACCCCTCTGTAGTGGTGGTCCTCCTCGCCGTGGTTGGACATCCCTTTGCTCTGCCGCTAGCTCCTGAGCTGTCCTCTGAGGACACTCTCTGAACTTATGCTCCTTAGACCCACATCGAAAACATGCTCCAGTTCGTTTCCAGCACTCCTCCATATGCACCTTACCACAGTCCCTGCAAGCCTGCGGTCTATAAGTATTTACTAGAACTGCTCAAACTGGTTCCTCCATCCTTGCTCTTTTAACATTTCGATTCGCGGCATTTGAGGGTCTAAAATCCCTCTTGAATCTGGGTCGATCCTTCTCACGATTCTGTCGCTCAGTCAGCTTCACCTCCTCGGCTATTTTTGCCTTTTCTACCAATGCAGCAAAACCACGCTCCCTCTGTGGAGCTATTAATATCCTAAGCTCGTCGCGAAGACCATCCTCAAATCAGACACTGCGCTCATATTCAGTTGCCACTATGCCACTAGCATATCGACTCAGCCTCAAAAATTCTGCCTCATACTCTGCTACAGTCTTATCACCTTGAGTCAGATTCAAGAATTCCTTCCGACGAGCATCCACATAGCTTGCTCCAACATACCTCTCTTTAAAAGCCGTTTTGAACAATTCCCAGGTTGCTTGCTCAATTGGGGTACTCTCCTTTACGGTGATCCACCAACGGTATGCCTCGTCCCGTAGCAGCGACACAGCTCCTTTCAGCTTTTGCTCCACTGAGCAGTCTAGATCGTCCATGATCCGTTCTGTTGCCTCTAGCCAATATTCTGCACATTTGGGGCTACTCCAGATACACCCCTAAATACTTCTGCTCCGTTGGCCCGGAGTCGCTCCGATATAGACCCCCTATTCACCGTCCCAGTACTAGCTCCAGCCACTCTTTCTAAAACCCTTAACATGGCTTGGGATAAAGCGTCATCCCCCGCAGCCCGATCATAAGACCCAGTCTCTGTTGCTTGTGGCACAGATGGCTCCTCAGCTGGCCTATGCCCTGAGGATAAAGATTCAGCTTGCACCCTTCCGCGACCACGTCCGCGGCCTCGTCCACGAGCTCCTCTTGTACTCATATCGAATTTTCTGTTTACGAGTTTTATGAAATTAGTATAACGTTCCACTGTTTATTAAGAAAATGTCTTATGGAGATATAGCAGTTCAAGGATTGTTTTCCTATCATCGTAGCCTAGCTACAGTCTCATTTCTACCGTTTACAGCTCTACCCTAGCTAAAGTATCATAGTAGGGTCTCAATCATATCATATATCATAAAGAAAATATACTTACAGACTTGGTGCCGGGGATTCAGTGCGCCACTTCTTTCTTCAATCCAGAACTTTGAAAAACCATGTTTTTAATTACCAAAAATAGAAATTTAAAAACTTTGATTTGAAAACTCCCTTTATTTTGAACTCTTGATTTAAAACAGAAAAACTTGTACCTTTTTAACATATATTCCCCGCAAAACATCTCAAAAAAAACCATTTTCAAAAATACCCTTTTTAGGCCTAAGTTTCCGAAAACATTTTTGGACCCGATCCGCAGCTGAGTTGTTGCAACTTAGCTCTGATACCACTAAATGTAACATCCCAAACCCAGCCCAGACGTTATGTCCGAATCTGACGTGCCACATTGGAGTTGAAAACCCACGTTCCATTTTAGTGTTTTAAAAACCATATATTTTGTTGAGTTAACAAGGTGTATGGAAGCTGGGCACCAGGTAGGTATCCGAGATAGAGGAGGTGAGCCATGAAGGCTACTTAAGTACCAAGCTCTTCGATTGGATCCAATCCTAGACATGCCCACAACCATAGCCACACTTTGTTATATCGAGTTTAAATTTGTTTAAGTGAACGACTTTGATAAATCGATTAATCGTGGTGTTGAACTCTTTTGAAAACAAGTATCGTTTTGAAAACACGTCCTAAGTCTAGCCCATTTGAATAATTATCAACCAGGTTTGAAGTTATTAAAATTAAAATAATCCCAAAAAGAAATAAAAGGAAAGTTAAAATGGCCTTATTACAATCCAAAAATAAATAATAATTAAAGGAAACTAATGAAAACCAACGCTTATTTAAAAGTCCAAAGACAATCACCGTGGCTACTCTGAATCCCCTCCGGCCCAAGTCCCCACATCAAGGCTCACCTGCAAGGTTAAGGAAAGGGGGTGAGTTTGGAAACTCAGTGTGCAACAAGCCCCTTTCAGAGCCCAAAACAATAACTGCCTGTTGGGTCTAAGCCCAAAACCAATCTCAAACATGTACTGGGCCATAGCCCTTTTCATATTTCATAATTCATAACACTGGGCTGAAGCCTTTTCATATTTCATATTACTGGGCCGAAGCCTTTACTGTAAACGGTACGGCCCAAAGGCCCATTTTTATGTCACATGTAATGTCAATGAAAGAATGCAACCCATTTGGGGAGGCTACTCAACCCACCATTCGCTACTCTCCACCCGTACCAACCAACACACCATGTGGGGATTAACTCGACCCACCCCGCCATAACTCTCCACTGGCAGCATAGCTGCTTTATCATATAACTGGAGGCCTAGCCTCTTTTAATAACTGGGGCAAAGCCCTTTTTTAATAACTGGGGCATAAACCCTTTAATAACTGGGGCATAAGCCCTTTTAATAACTGGGGCATAAGCCCTTTTGCACTTCCTCCATCCATATAAAAACCCAACCCAATGCATTTATGAACATCTCGTGTGCATATCATACATATCATGTGCATATCATACATATCATGTTTATCAAAATCCCATGCATTAAGTTCATATATAAACCCTAGGGGTATAATGGTTATTTTTACCTAGGGGCAAAACGGTCATTTTCATATTATAAGGGTAATCTTGTAATTTTACCAAAAATTAGGGTTTCCATGTTCATTAACGGTTACAAACAATTCATGGGTGCAAACAGTGATTCTGGCCCTTTTTTAGCAAAAACGAGTTATTGGGCCAAAAACCCCTAATGGGCCCTACTTAGCCGATTCTGTCATCTAGGCCCATTTAGCCTATATCCATAACAGTATTAACAGTTTTAACATGCAATTTAATAGATTTCCATTTCCTACCAAATTTACCCAAATGGGCCCGAAAGCCTATTGGGCCCTAATTCAGCCCCTCGAGGCCCAACTTACCGTGAACGCCAAAAGCACGTCCTTACCGTTTCCATTATTCTCGATCATCATCTCATCGATTCTAACTAACTAGTGAGCGTTCGCTTGCTCACAAGTCCTCGAAATGCCAGAATTTCGGCATTTTGGCTTTTCGGCATTTATCGCTTTAAGCTATGAAAAGGGTTCGTTACACACCTGTTTGGCGATATTCCTCGACGAGATCTCCTACACGATTTCTCCTATAATCCATCATTAATAATTAGCTTCCCATAATTGAACCAAACCTCAAATCATCTAATACTAATACTTACACATTCGGCCACCATCCATAATGGCCTTAGGAATCTTACCTTTGTCGCGATTGATGACTAGGTCTAGCCACTCCGGTGATCCAAGCTACTCCAAGTCGACACTACACCTTGCTGCTCCTTCAATAAATAAACCAAAAATATTAAAAGAAGACCCCATAAGTCCTACACCCACATTCGGCCACCTCCCTAAACTAGAGGGGTTTCGGCTTTTGGCCATAGTTACACTAGGAATTGTTTAGAGTTTGAACACTTACCACAGTCTTCCTCCTCTTGAATCCGGATGCCTAAAAGGTAAAGGAATTGAACGCCAACTATTGAAAAGGAAAGAAAAGGTTGCTGGTCAAAAAGAATCTGTAACACCCCCACGCCCGAGACCATCGCCGGAGTCGAGTATGAGCTGTTACTAAGCTTAGTTTAACATTTTTAGAACTTTGGATTATTGTTTCTACATTCACAGCTTTTAAGCTACTTGTGTCACAGTCACAAGAAAAATCATATATCGAGTTACGAAACTCGAAATCAAGATCTGTAAATTTTCTCTGAATCTAGACTCATATACCTATCTACTAAAATTTTTTCTAGAATTTTTGGTTGGTCCAATTAGTACAGTTTATTAGTTAAAGTTACCCCTGTTTCAGGACTCAACTGGTCTGACCTCTGTTTACTACAAACCACATTTCTCTCTGTAAAAAATTCATATGACTATGAGATTTGTTTCTACTAAAACTAGACTCAATAAGGATTCTGAGGATATAAAATATACCACCTAATTATATCTTTATAATTTATAATGAATTTCTAAATTTCGAACAGGGGATTCAAAAACTGCTATGACCCTATTTCACTAAAATTCAAATATATTCTAACATATAATTCCTTTACCTGTTTCATTTGTTTTATGTGAAACTAGACATAATAAGCTTCAATTTGATATGTATTCCATCACAAAATTCAATTTCTATGATTTTTAATAAATTTTCAAACTCGCGTCAGTTTTGCTGCAGTATTCTGTTTATGGCAAATTTCATCCTTTTTATGAGTTTTTATGCACTAAGTATCTTAATAGTTTTCCTTAACATCAAACATAATCTACACTAACCATTTTCATAATTTATCATTATCAAGCATTTCCTCAACCATTCCACAAACATACCATAAGATCATTTACACAAAATAGGTATATTGCTATACATGCCATACTTAAATTTACAAACCATTTACCAAAAGTTTTCCGGATAGTGTGACTGAGCCTTCGACCTATCCTGACTCCTGAGCTGGCTTGTCCAAAAGTATAATGAGTAAGAAGGAGGGAGTAAGCATAAATGCTTAGTAAGTTCATATGCAAATAATAAGTAACATAACAAACAGTTATACCAATCAACATTAGCATACATCACTAAAACGCATATCACATTTCTGATCATTTTTCATCATCTTATTACCTTATAGTGGTTGTATCAATACTGAACCCGAGGGTTAAATACATACCTGTCCAAAATATCCATTTCACATCACTCACCAATACTTCTCTTTACATCTCGAATATTCCTCCATTGAGTAGAACTTTACCCGTTGAACACATCGGAATATAATTCGAATACATGGATAATTTGCATATAAGTGCCACATATTCAATCAAGCAATCATGTAACCCGCCCATAAGCGAACTCGGACTCAACTCAACGAGCTCGGGCATTCGCATCCATAAGTGAACTCGGACTTAACTCAACGAGTTCGGATGCCTAGTTACATCTCACGAACTCAGACTCAACTCAACGAGTTCGGACATTCGCATCCATAAGTGAACTCGGACTCAACTCAACGAGTTCGGATGCTCAACCATCCTAGTGACATGTCACTTGTATCCTAATCTATTCCTAAGGTTAAAACGGGATTTTTCTCGAACACTTATCCTTGCCGTCTTCCGTAGAATGCCGAAATCAATACTCGGTAACAATTATATTTAACAAGTAGCTCACATAATTTACATATTATTTGAAATTAACCACAAAGCATACATTTCATAATGAAATTTAGCATAACACATAATTAATATCAATAACTTAAAAATAACAATTATGCTACATTATTTACACATGAACTTACCTTGGTACCAAAATACAAGGATTTTGCAATTTAGTCCACAATCTTTTCTTTTCCTCGATTGAGGTCGATTCCACGTCTTTCTTGATCTAAAATAACACATTTAGCTCATTTAATACTCACATTATCAAATTAATCCTTAACTCAAATTTTGGCAAAATTACAATTTTGCCCCTAAACTTTTACATATTTACATTTTTGCCCCTAGGCTTGGGATTAAACTTTATTCCTTATTATTATGTTTTACAACATGCTGATCACTTTTCTCTTCTATGGCAACATCAAATTCTCACTCTAACATGTACTTATGACTATTAGGTATTTTTACCGATTAAGCCCTTTTACTCGTTTTTGCTTAAAATCGAGTAGTACAAGTTGTCTAACATAATTTAAAACCCCATATTCTATCATAAAACATCAAAATACACAAATTTCACCTATGGGTATTTTTCCAAATATAAACCCTAGGTTGAATTATTGCTAACATAAGCTTAATCGAGCTACCGGGATTCCAAAAACGTAAAGAACATTAAAAACGGGGCTTGGAATCACTTACTATGGAGCTTGGAAGCTTGAAACAAACCCTAGCTATGGCGAACCCTTGAAATTTCGGCCTAATGAAGAAGATGGACAAAAATTGGCTTTTAATTTTGTTTTTAATTCATTTTAATAACTAAATGACCAAAATACCCTTACTACTAAACTTTCCAAAAATTCCTTCCATGTCCTAATTTTGTCCATGAACTTAAAATTGGTCAAATTGCTATTTAAGACCTCCTCATTAATATTCCAAAACAATTTCATACTAAAAACTTCTAGAATGCAAGTTTTACAACTTATTCGATTTAATCCCTACTTTCAATTTAAGCACTTTAGGCATAGAATTTCATCACAAAATTTTCACACAATCATGCAATCATATCAATATAATCAAAATAATTACAAAATAATTATTTCTATCTCGGATTTGTGGTCACGAAACCACTATTCCGATTAAGCCCTAATTCAGGATATTACAACTGTCCCCCCTTTTAAGGATTTTCGACCTCGAAAATCTTATCGGTAAACAGGTGTGGATATTGGTTTCTCATAGTTTCTTCAGGTTCCCATGTAGTCTCTTCTACCCCATGCTTTTGCCACAACACTTTCACAAGTGCAACACTTTTATTCCTTAGTTGTTTGACCTCTCGAGCTAAAATCTTAATCGGTTCTTCTTCGTAGGTCATATCTGGTTGTAGTTTAATTTCTGTCGGTGAAACTACATGTGAAGGATCCGAACGATACTGACATAACATAGATACGTGGAACACATCATGAATCTTCTCTAATTCAGGTGGTAATGCTAGCCGATATGCTACCGGTCCAACTTTTTCAATTACTTCATACGGCCCAATAAAATGCGGACTTAATTTGCCCTTCCGTCCAAATCTAAGGACTTTCTTCCACGGAGACACCTTTAAAAATACTTTATCACCAACTTGAAATTCAATGTCCTTTCGTTTTAGATCTGCATAAGGTTTTTGTCTATCTAAAGCAGCTTTCAAACAATCTCGAATTACTTTCACTTTTTCTTCAGTTTCTTTTATTAGATCAACTCCATAAATCTGATTTTCCTTGATTTCAGTCCAATACAATGGCGTTCAACACTTACGACCATATAATGCTTCATAAGGTGCCATTTTCAAGCTCGTCTGATAACTATTATTGTAAGAAAATTCTACCAGCGTCAAATATCTTTCCCAACTTCCTTGAAATTCCAATACACAACATCTAAGTATATCTTCAAGAATCTGAATTACTCTCTCTGATTGTCCATCAGTTTGTGGATGAAAAGCAGTACTGAAGTTTAACTTTGTACCTAACGCGTCTTGCAACTTTTTCCAAAACCGTGAGGTAAACCTTGGATCTCTATCTGAAATAATCGACAATGGTATTCCGTGTAATCTAACAATTTCTCTAATATACAGTTCAACCAACTTGTTAAGAGAATAATCCGTACGTATCGGGATAAAATGAGCCGACTTAGTTAATTTGTCAACTATTACCCAGATGGCATCTTTCTTTCCTGGAGTCAATGGCAATCCTGAAACAAAATCCATAGTAATCCGATCCCATTTCCATTCAGGAACCATAATAGGCTGAAGTAATCCCGAAGGCACTTGGTGTTCAGCTTTCACCTGTTGAAAAATTAAGCATTTGGACACAAACTCTGATATATCTCTTTTCATTCCATTCCACCAATACATTTTCTTCAAGTCATTATACATTTTCGTACTACCCGGATGAATCGAGAAATAACCACTATGTGTTTCCTGTAGGATCTTTTGAATCAATTCCTCATTCTTCGGTACACAAATCCGATCTTTAAACATAAAGTACCCATCAGAACCAATTTTGAAATCTGACTCTGTATCAACTTCACACTGTTTTCTCTTGGCTTGCAAATCTTGATCATCTTTCTAAGCTTCAGAAATCTCTTGCAAAAACATTGGTTTTGCTCTTAACTCTGCTAGAATCGAACCATCATCTGACACTTTCAACTGAGTGTTCATAACTCTCAAAGCAAACAACAACTTTCTGCTCAAAGCATCAGCAACCACATTCGCTTTTCCCGGATGATAATCAATAACAAGCTCGTAATCTTTCAATAATTCCAACCATCTTCGCTGTCTTAAATTCAAGTCTTTTTGTGACATCAAGTACTTAAGACTTTTATGGTCGGTATATACCCGGCACTTTTCACCATACAAATAATGTCGCCAAATTTTCAAAGCAAACACCACCGCAGCCAATTCCAAATCGTGAGTAGGATAATTCCTCTCATGAGGTTTTAACTGCCTCGAAGCATATGCCACCACTTTTCCTTCTTGCATGAGCACACACCCCAAACCATTTAGAGAAGCATCACTATACACCACAAATTCTTTACCTGATTCGGGTTGTACTAACACTGGTGCCTCTATTAATAACTTTTTCAATTCTTCAAAACTCTGTTGACATTCTTCCGTCCATTCAAATTTAACATCCTTTTGGAGTAATCTAGTTATAGGAGCAGCAATTATAGAAAATCCATTTACAAACCGCCGATAATACCCAGCTAGCCCCAAGAAACTTCTAACTTCGGTTACGTTTTTCGATGGTTTCCAATCAACAATGGCTGAAATTTTACTAGGATCAACCCGTATACCATCACATGAAACAATATGACCCAAAAATCCAACTTCTCGAAGCCAAAATTCACTTTTACTAAACTTAGCATACAGCCGCTTATTTCTCAAAGTTTGCAAAACTATCCTCAAATGCTCAGCATGCTCTGTATCATCTTTTGAATAAATTAAAATATCATCTATAAACACCACAACAAATCTGTCCAAGTATGGCCGAAATATGCGATTCATTAAATCCATAAACACAACAGGAGCATTTGTCAATCCGAATGGCATAACTAAAAATTCATAATGACCATACCTTGTTTTAAAAGCAGTTTTAGGTACATCCGACTCTTTTACCCGCAGTTGGTAATACCCAGATCTCAAGTCAATCTTTGAAAACCATGTCGCTCCTTTTAGCTGATCAAACAAATCATCAATTCTTGGCAACAGATACTTGTTTTTGATTGTCACCTTGTTTAACTGCCGATAATCAACACACAACCTCATAGAACCATCCTTCTTTTTGACAAATAACACGGGAGCAACCCAAGGTGAAAAACTCGATCTCACAAAACCTTTATCAGTCAACTCTTGCAACTGCGACTTTAATTCCTTCAACTCTGCTGGTGCCATTCTATACGGAGCAATCGAAATCGGAGCTGTTCCTGGTATCAAATCAATACCAAATTCTACTTCCCTGACTGGAGGCAAACCCGGCAATTCTTCTGGAAATACGTCCGTAAATTCACACACAACCGGCACTGATTCAACTTTCTTTTCAACTTCTTTTGTATTAATTACATACGCCAAATAAGCTTTATAACCCTTTCTCAGATATCTTTGAGCCGACATTGAAGAAATCACACTAGGCAATGCCTCTGATTTATCTGATTCAACCCACAGAGTTTCACCATTTCCACACTTTAATTCTATAATCTTTTCTTTGCAATTTATTTTAGCATCATGCAATGTCAACCAATCCATACCCAAAATAACATCAAACTCATCAAACGGAAACAACATCAAGTCGGCCGGAAAGTAATGATCCCGAATCATTAAAGGACATTTCTTACATACTTTATCGACAGTCACACATTTGCCTAACGGATTCGACACTCTAATCATAAATTCTGTGTTCTCAACAGGTATATTCATACTAGACACCAATTTCATGCACACATATGAATGAGTAGAACCGGGATCAATCAAAGCAATAACATTAACATTATAGAGGGAAAATGTACCGGTAATCACATCAGGTGAGGAAACATCTTCACGCGCTTTAATAGCATAAGTTCTAGCTGGAGCCCTTCCTTCAGGTCTAACTGGTGCATCCCTGGCTTCATGCTTACTACTTGCTTCGCTCCCAGCTTTTCTTGGATATCTTCCTCTCAAATCCGCCCCACTTGTTTTTGTATTTTGAAAATTTTCTTTTTCAGCCCTCTCTGGGCAGTCTCTAATAAAATGATCCGGAGAACCACATCGAAAACATTCATTTGCTCTACACGGACCAAAATGATTTCTACCACACCGCTGGCACTCAGGTTTAACAAATCTCGAGTTCCCTACACTGGCTGCCGAAGTAGTCTGGGATTTAGGACCCACATTTTGCTTCTTATAATTCCCATATGATTGCCCAGCTGAAGCTTGGGAACGAGGATTCATATTCCTTGACTTTCCAGGTTGCTGTGAAATTGAACCACTCATCGGTCTTTTCTTCCAATTTCTAGTCTCAGCCTCTACCTTTTTCTTTTCTTTAAGTAATTCTTCAGCCTTACAAGCTCGATCAACCAATACTACCATTTCTTTTAATTCAAGGATCCCAACAAATACCTTAATGTCTTCGTTAAGCCCGTCTTCAAATCGTCGGCACATCTTGGCTTCTGTAGGAACATATTCCCTGGCATACTTACTTAATCGAACAGACTCTCTTTCATATTCTGTAACCGTCATATTACCTTGCTTCAGCTCAAGAAATTCTTTGCGCTTCTAATCAATAAATCTTTCACTAATATATTTCTTCCGAAACTCTTCTTGAAAGAATTCCCAAGTTATTTTCTCTTTCGGTACCACCGAAATCAAAGTCTTCCACCAATTATAAGCTGAATCCCTCAACAAAGATATAGCGCATTTCAAACATTCTTCAGGTGTACAAGATAATTCGTCAAATACCCGGATTGAATTTTCAAGCCAGAACTCTGCTCTCTCGGCATCATCATCAATATTTGCTTTAAATTCTTCGGCCCCTTGCTTGCGAATTCTATCAACTTGAGTTCTATGAAATTTCATCAAATCCATACCTTGAGGCATCGGGGGTACAGGTTGAGGAAATGGGGGAGGTGGGGGAGGTTGTACATTCGGGTTCGTATGAACGAACTCAGTGTACCATGCACTCATCATTTGGAGAAAGGCTTCCCGACCCCTTTCTCCTCCTCCCTGACCAACAGTAGGAGGTGGATTTTCAGTCGGCGCTGCTCCTTCAGCCGGAGCTGGCGCATTACTCTCTACTTCATCTGCCACTGCTGGATTGGGATCCATTTACTATAAAAAAAATCATTTAAAAAGGTCAGAAGTCGTCACACTATCACAATTCATACATATGGCATGTATAGCAGAATCCGTACATACAACACGTAGTCCGAGAACCGACTAAACCTGCTCTGATACCACTAAATGTAACGCCCCCACGCCCGAGACCATCACCGGAGTCGAGTATGAGGTGTTACTAAGCTTAGTTTAACATTTTTAGAACTTTGGATTATTGTTTCTACATTCACAGCTTTTAAGCTACTTGCGTCACAGTCACAAGAAAAATCATATCTCGAGTTACGAAACTTGAAATCAAGATCCGTAAATTTTACCTGAATCTAGACACATATACCTATCTACTAAATTTTTTTCTAGAATTTTTGGTTGGGCCAATTAGTACAGTTTATTAGTTAAAGTTACCCCTGTTTCAGGACTCGACTGGTCTGACCTCTGTTTACTACGAACCACATTTATCTCTCTAAAAAATTCATATGACTATGAGATTTTTTTATACTAAAACTATACTCAATAAGGATTCTGAGAATATAAAATATACCACCTAATTATATCTTTATAATTTATAATGAATTTCTAAAGTTGGAACAGGGGATTCAAAAACTGCTATGACCCTGTTTCACTAAAATTCAAATATATTCTAACATATAATTCCTTTACCTGTTTCATTTGTTTTATGTGAAACTAGACATAATAAGATTCAATTTGATATGTATTCCATTACCAAATTCAATTTCTATGATTTTTAATAAATTTTCCAACTCGCGTCAGTGTTGCTACAGTATTCTGTTTATGGCAAATTTCATCCTTTTTATGAGTTTTTATGCACTAAGTATCTTAATAGTTTTCCTTAACATCAAACATAATCTACACTAACCATTTTCATAATTTATCATTATCAAGCATTTCCTCAACCATTCCACAACCATACCATAAGATCATTTACACAAAATAGGTATATTGCTATACATGCCATACTTAAATTTACAAGCCATTTACCAAAAGTCTTCCGGATAGTGTGACTGAGCCTTCGACCTATCCCGACTCCTGAGCTGGCTTGTCCAAAACTACAATGAGTAAGAAGGAGGGAGTAAGCATAAATGCTTAGTAAGTTCATATGCAAATAATAAGTAACATAACAAACAGTTATACCAATCAACATTAGCATACATCACTAAAACACATATCACATTTCTGATCATTTTTCATCATCTTATTACCTTATAGTGGTTGTATCAATACTGAACCCGAGGGTTAAATACATACCTGTCCAAAATATCCATTTCACATCACTCACCAATACTTCTCTTTACATCTCGAATATTCCTCCATTGAGTAGAACTGTACCCGTTGAACACATCGGAATATAATTCGGATACATGGATAATTTGCATATAAGTGCCACATATTCAATCAAGCAATCATGTAACCCGCCCATAAGCGAACTCGGACTCAACTCAACGAGCTCGGGCATTGGCATCCATAAGTGAACTCGGACTCAACTCAACGAGTTCGGATGCCTAGTTACATCTCACGAACTCGGACTCAACTCAACGAGTTCGGACATTCGCATCCATAAGTGAACTCGGACTCAACTCAACGAGTTCGGATGCTCAACCATCCTAGTGACATGTCACTTGTATCCAAAAACGTAAAGAACATTAAAAATGGGGCTTGGAATCACTTACTATGGAGCTTGGAAGCTTGAAACAAACCCTAGCTATGGCGAACCCTTGAAATTTCGGCCTAATGAAGAAGATGGACAAAAATTGGCTTTTAATTTTGTTTTTAATTCATTTTAATAACTAAATGACCAAAATACCCTTACTACTAAACTTTCCAAAAATTCCTTCCATGTCCTAATTTTGTCCATGAACTTAAAATTGGTCAAATTGCTATTTAAGACCTCCTCATTAATATTCCAAAACAATTTCATACTAAAAACTTCTAGAATGCAAGTTTTATAACTTATTCGATTTAGTCCCTACTTTCAATTTAAGCACTTTAGGCATAGAATTTCATCACGAAATTTTCACACAATCATGCAATCATATCATAATCATCAAAATAATTACAAAATAATTATTTCTATCTCGGATTTGTGGTCACGAAACCACTATTCCGATTAAGCCCTAATTCAGGATATTACAGAATCGGCACCCACCTATCTTTACTGATTTCGGCTTTTTGCGGTATTTTGGCAGAAGTAGAGATTAAAGAAAGAAATAATAAATGAGTAGAGGAAAGTAATAGGCTGGATTTTGAAAAAGAAAAGGGAGAAAAGATGAGAGGAAGGACGGTAGATTCGGCTAGGGAAGAAAAAGAAGAGAAAAACTAAAACAAAGGAGAAAACGGCACAGCTAAGACCCTAATGCCGAAATTACTAACCTAATACCCTTCTGCCGAATTCCCCTCTCTAACCCCTTCCAAACGGCTAAGCTCTATCCTTCTCTCAAATCCCTAAAATCTCTCCCCTTATCACTCCTTAATCCATGCGTTTGACTTGATCCAACTCTCCTCTTACAGAATCCACTTAGGTTCCAACAGTTACCCTTCCTGCACATAAAAATAAATACTCTTATTTGCCAACATAGGGAATCGATCCCAGGTCTTCCCTTATGCTCCACACGCCACCTTTTTAGGAGCTTAGTGGCGTCACCCTTGCCACTCTACCAAAGCTCTTTTTGTGATACACTTTACCCACAACTTAATATAAGGGCACCTAGCCAGAACCCCTAACTCCTAAGTCCAAAATTTAAAAATTCAACCGGGTTTTGGCTAACTCATAAGCCTTCCATAAGCCCATTTACACACCCAAATTATGAATTCCATAATCACATACCAAATTTTAGAAAATTACTTAAAATATCAGGAATCGCAAAAAACCCAAAAATCAGGATGTTACACTGGATAACTGAAAAGTAAACTTATCGGTTAATTAGCATACAACCATATTTAGGCAATAATTCCAACAAGTATGAAATAGTTTCCCTATCACATACACTCAATCATCAAATTAGTCTCATAACAATACATCATGTCATTAGTCTTAGATGAGCTCATCAATTCAATATTCCCATTCTTTATTTTAGCATGTTAATTCCCGTTAAATTTCTAGAAAATCTCGATGGATTACCATTTACTGTCAAATCATACAAGTGATCATCCAAGTATGCACTCCCGTGAAACTTACATCTTATGACAGGATTAGAAGTCCAAGCTAAATCCCCCATAGTAATAACTCACAGAGGAATGTTGGGATTACCAGTCCAGGCTAAATCCCTTTTTAACGACAATTGCTCTCATAAGCTTGGATCTGAATTGCCAGTCCAGGCTAAATTCAGTCCTCAATCGTATTACCCGTCCGAGCTAAATCCATAATGCACCATATTCTTCGGGAGGCTCGACCACTCAAGGAACACTCATCCGGGCTAGATCCTTTCTACTTTGAGATCATCGGATTACCCACCCAGGCTAAATCCTTTTCTGCAACACATGCAGGATCTCGTATCTTGCAAGCCATAATTTATCCATCAGATTTTCCCTTTCTATTTCAACTGGGACATTTATCATCTTTCGTTTACACAAGCCCATTCCATGAATTATCATGCAATGAATATCTAAATTCTCATACATTCAAGAACATGCATGTTTAAGTATATTAAGAGTTTACTTTGGGTTATACGAACTTACCTGGTAATTGCTTCAGTTTCGTGTCTCGGTTATTCCGAAACCTTTCGTTTTCCATGGTCAACCTCTGAAATTTGTTCCTCGGGGTCCATATTAATAAAATTAGATTATTAATACATCAAATTATTCGTTTTAGGCCTAAAACTCACCCTGGGCAAAATGACCATTTTGCCCCTAACCTTTTACAATATTTAGAATTTAGTCCTAGGGCTCGTATAATGGAATGCATGTAATTCCTTGGCTACCCTAGCCTAGCTGAATATTATACACACTCTTAGTAGCTCATATTTTCCCTTCATTCTATATTTTCCTACCCATTTCCACAACTTTTACAATTTTGTCCTTTAAGCCATTTCTATGAAAAACCACTTAGTAAAAGTTGTTTACCATCCTCTAAACTCTTATGTGCCTCCATAAATCATCAAAACACAAACATCTCATGCATGGGTTAATTTTTTAACATGAACCCTAGCTCGAAATATGGGAAGAAATAGAGAGAGCATGTTATGAGGATTTCAAAAATACGAAAAACGTTAAAAACAGGGCTAGGGAGCACTTACTATTGAGCTTGAAATGTTGAAAACCCTAGCTATAGAGAGCATGGAAATTTTGGCAGCAAGGAGAAGATGAATTACATTATTTTGGCTTATTTTTCCCTTTTTGTTCTTTAATTAACTAAATAACCAAAATGCCCTTCATTACTAAACTTCTAAAATTTTCCATGCATGCCCTTTTTGTCCAAAAACTTAAAAGTTGGGAAAATTTACTCTTTAAGGACCTCTAATTAATAATCCATAGCAATTTCATACTAATTGCTTCTAAAATCCAAGTTTTGCAATTTATTCAATTTGGTCCTTAATTTCCAATTGCACACCTTACACATAGAATTTCTTCATGAAACTCTAGCATATGCTTATTTTCATATTGTAGACCTCATAATGATCATAAGATAATTATTTTAACATCGAATTTTTGGTCCCAAAACCACTATTTCGACCAGGACCTAATTCAGGATGTTACTTGCATGGGCACATGTATGCTTGAATACATAGGCTTACAACCCAATAATCATTATAAGCCATATCTCATGGCCTTATACAAAATGAATCAACTATCTACATAAGCAAACACATTTGGCTAAACCAATATTGTAACACCCTTAACCCGTATGTGTCACCGGACTAGGGTTAAAGGCATTACTGGACAAATTGGAATATTTTACAAACAATTCAATAACATCATCCACAACATAGTCAAAAATCATTATAAAGTCCCTTATATAGGTCATCGAGACCTTAAACATGCATTAGAAAGGGACCGAGACTAAACCAAGCTCATACAAAATTTTTCGAAACTTAAATAATTTTTTTCAAAGTTTCAGAGGTCACACGCCTGTGTGGACATGCCGTGTCAAAACAGGGCATACATACTGACTTGTCCACACAGCCACATGACACTCTCGTGTGCCAGGTCGTGTGAAAATTAGGGAAGCTACTGACTTGGGTCACACGGCCAGTCACACGCCCGTGTGTCTAGCCCGTGGTCAAAACTAACTTGGCCACATGGCATAGCACACAGCCATGTGTGCGACTGTGTGGTCTGCCCAGGCGTATTTCGAAATGGCCCTCGAGTAACACGGCTGAGACACACACTCGTATCTCTGCCCGTGTGGGCAAAAATAGGCCATTTGTAAGGCCAAATTACTGCCCATAAAGGGCCTCCCTACAAGCATTAAACCAAACACATTTGCACTATAATTTCAACCAATTTCAATACCAAAACTTACATCATTCATACCATAACATCATCAACCAACTTCATGCTTAATAGTCATACCACATTATACCAAAACATAAGACCAAATCATATCTAAACTTTTGTTTCATAACCTTATTTTACATCATTCAAACACATGTTATAAACTTACCAATATCTCAAATTTACACATACCAAAATTTACCAATATTGACCATTTCATTTGGTCATTTATAAACACATCACATAAGCATAATTTGCATCACATATCATATACCAAAATCAAACCATAAATTCAACCATAATCTAGCCATATCTCATCACATGATATACACATTACAAAACATACCTCAAAGTACTTCTAGCCTATACATGCCATATTATTATATTCACAATGTCAAAAGGTACCAAAGCAAGGTTCGATAATGTGGCAACAATCATCGACAATCCCCGAGCTGCCGATAGCTACGATATCTATAAAACAATGCAAACAGACACAAAGTAAGCGTTCAAAAGCCTAGTAAGCCATACACAAATAAACTTATCATTTAAATCATATAATCATCATCAATTTGCATATAATTCATAGCCAAATATTATCACAAACCTCAAATGTTCATATACATTGTATATATTCCAAATTCTTTAGCCCATATAGCATATTTTCTAAAGCTTTTTTCACATATCATCAATTGATCACTAAAGTACATATACTTACCTTTTTACATCAAATATGATACTCACTCTAAATGTACCTGAATTAGATACATGTTCACATCATAATTCATTTTCTCAGAATACCCGTTGAACCATTTGGAATCATAAGGATACATGGATAGCTCGGAAAGCTCGTACAATGCCAACGTTCTAGAGGTGGTCTTACATGTAATCTAATATCGATGCCACTGTCTTAGACAAGGTCTTACAGGAAATCAAATACGATGTCAACGTCCCAGACATGGTCTTACACGTAAATCATAAGTCGATGCCAACTTCCAAGACGTGGTCTTACAGAATAACACAGATCGGATCCTATGTCATGACATATGTATCCTAACTATTCCTAAGGTTAGTACGGGGCTTTTCAGAAGTCGGAACTTTGTCAATACTTTCTTGGATATCTCATATTCAGCTCTCATATTATCATTCATCACAATACAATGACATATATATATGAATAAGTCAATTCAAATAGATTTATTTGTATATCGACTTACCTCGTACGAAAATGAACAGAAACGAGCGACTATTTAACGACTTTCGTTTTCCCCCAATCTAATTTCATTTTCTTTGGTTCTTGATCTATATCAATTAAAATTTAACTCTTTTATTCACCAAATCATTCAAATGAATCCATAAACACACATTTAGGGCATTTTACAAATTAACCCTCACATTTTCAAATATGACACTTTAGTCCCTAATTCACAAAATCACAAAATACACGAATAAACATTTAATTCATTAACATATAAGGTTATTAATGTCTACTCATACTTCTAATGGTCAAATATCAACATAAGGACCTTTCATTTACAAAGACATATCAAATAGGCACTTTAAGAATTAGAAGGTCACTTTTACAATTTACGCGATTAGGTCCTTTTATCAAATTGAGCACACAAACAATTAAATTTTCATATGAAACTTTCACACATGCTAATTCACATATCATAAGCATAGAAAATAATATTAAAATATCTTTTTGACTCAGATTTGTGGTCCCAAAACCACTATTCTGACTAAGGTCTAAATCGGATTGTTACAATTCTCCCCCTTAGGGATTTTCGTCCCCGAAAATCTTACTGTCGAATAGGTTCTATATTGCTGTCTCATAGCATCTTCAGTGTGACAGCCCAAAGTTGACCCTAGTCGGGAAGTGGTTTCGGGACCGCTAAACCGAGTCACCAAAATGTTTGAATGTGATACTTATTGTCTAGAATATGTAATTATGAATGTGTGAAAATTTCAAGCTTCAATTTGGTTGATTTCATGTGAATTTAGTCAATAGGACTTATGTGAGAAAATTTTAAAATGTGATAGGTCAATGTGTGAGGACCTATTAGTGCATGTGGACAAAGGGGGGGACTTGCATGTCAAATTTTCCCCCTAATGAGTAGTGGCCGGCCATGACAAGGAATGATGGGAAAAACATGTCATGAAACATGTTTTGTTAATGGAAGAATAAAATAAGGAGTATGGGTAATAAAGAAATGGAAAACAAAAGAAAAAAAAAATGTGTGTGTAGTGTTTGTCCCCCCCCATTGCCGTGAGCTAAAGAAGAGAAAGGGGGAATTTTGTTCATCCTTTTCTCATCTTCATGCTTGCCAAAACTAGAAAGAAAAACAAAGAAAAATTTTCTCATCCTTTGGTTCATCCTTGGCCAAAAATTTTAAGGAGGAAAGAAGAAGAAAGGTGAAGAGATTCGGCCATGCATGTAGCTAGGCTAAGGTATGTTTGATGATGTTCCATGAGAGGCATGCATGTTTTAGTTGTTAGCTTGAGTTCTACCTAACCCATGGTCTAAATCTTGCTATGTGATGGAAATGGCACTTGACCATGGATGCATCATTCTTGGTTGATGTTTGATGTTGTGGTGATGAGGCATGAGGATGAGTTAAGATTCGGCCTAGGTGGAGGTTGTGTTAATGCCATTGCATGCAAAATATGAAGCTTGTTAATGATGCATGTGATGATGGCTTGATGATTCTTGAACCTCCTTTTTAGCATTTTTGTGTGAGCACATATGTGCATTGGTTGCTAAATGGAGAAGAATCGGCTAGCAAGATGTGTGCTAAGGCCGAATGTAACTTTGCATGTTAATGAGCAATGCATGTGTTAAATTGATGAAAAGGGGAAGGATGCTTTACTAGTGTGTATATGTGTGTATTAAGTGTTGAAATCGACCCCAAAAATGGACATGCATATTCGGCCAAGGGGAAAGAAATTAGCTAATATGTTGTGTTGATGCATGATTTTTGCATGTATGAGACTTTAATGTCTAATGTATAAATATGGGCTAAGTGCCTTGTGTTCATCTTTTGATGCCTAAATGATGAAATCAATTTATTTGTTTGATTAAGCTCAAGAGAAAAGGGGAAATAAAACCGATAAAGGGAAGGAAAAAGTGGTTGAATAGCTAGCGGAATCGTTCGACAACACCCGAGGTAAGTTCTTGAGTAAGAGAGCTTAAATTTCGATGTGATTAAATCATGCTCTATGTGTGGCTATTGAGCCGAATGTGCAAAGACAATATGTGCCTTGTGTTTGAGTTTCGTAAACGAAAATGAAATATGAATGTGCCATGAATTATTGTTAGATGTGCATGATTAATTGAATGCTGTCCGGGCTAAGTCCCGAAGGATTTGTGCTAAGTGAATATATCCAGATTAAGATCCGAAGGCCTTTGTGCGAGATACTAAATCCGGGTTAAGTCCCGAAGGCATTCGTGCGAGTTGTTAAATCCGGGTTAAGTCCCGAAGGCATTCGTGCGAATTGTTAAATCCGGGTTAAGTCCCGAAGGCATTCGTGCGAGTTGTTAAATCCGGGTTAAGTCCCGAAGGCATTCGTGCGAATTGTTAAATCCGGGTTATGTCTCGAAGGCATTGTGTGAGTTACTAAATCCGGGCTATGTCCCGAAGGCATTTGAACGAGGAGCTATATCCGGTTAAATCCCGAAGGTACGTGATTTGGTAATGAATGAGCTTGCTGTAAAATTCCAGCGAATACTCGAAAAACATCCCAATATGGGGATATGTTACGTATGTGTTGAATTTAATCGAGCCCTTACAAATAAATGTTCGCTCAGTTGATAAACGAGCTATCGGCCTTCGGCTAAGTTAGTCTATTGTGTATGTGCATAAGGGTTGTTAATGTTGTGAAGCAAGTTTAATATCGATAAATTGCGTATTTTGAAATATTCCGTTTAGCTAAATGTGTGATATTCTTTGTTTATGCTGGAATTCCTTGCTCAAACTTACTAAGCATAAATTGCTTACTCGTTACATTGCTCCTCTGTTTTATAGATTTTTGGTTCTCCAGCTATCGGACTCGGGATCTTGAAGTCGAAGTCGCCCACACTATCAAAGGCTCTTTTGGGTACTATTTTGGTTGAATCTTGATATGGCATGTATAGGACTACCCATTGTTGTTTTTCGAGTACTTTATGAAATGTATAAGTGTACAACCATGCGAAAATGGCTTGTAGAAGTGGAGTATGGCATTAGACCTTTCGTGTTTATGAATGTATAGATGGTTTCATGATGTAACTATAGTTGGAATGGAAGTGTTGAGCAAATGATCAGCCACTAGAATGGCTAAGTATGATCATATGTGGGCTTATGTATGACAAGGCCCTAGTTGGTCCATGAAACCCCAAATTAGGTAAGGTTTACTTTGAAAACAGAAGCTGACAGCAGCAGTGGTGTGGATTGGAAAAATCACAAGAATTCGTAGGAGTGGAATTAAATAGTGAATAAATTATGTAATCGAACCTTGATGAATCTACTTTCATATGAAAGTAACGAAACGATCATATGAACAGTACAGTAAGAGATATTCAGGTTCTTGTGGGACAGGGCCAGAACAGTTTCTGGATTCCCTGTTCCGAATTGGAAATTCACTATAAATTGACCAGAGATAATTAGGAGTCATACCATATATGCATGGATTCCTCTCTGAGTCTAGTTTCCATAGAAACGAACGGCATCAGTATTGAAGCTCTGTGCAGAGAGATATCCAAGTCGTAATGAGCAAAGGTCAGTGTAGTCGACCCCTGTAACATGGGAGACTTTGACTAATAAACTGTACTAATTGGCCCGACCAAAAATTCTAGAAAAAAATACATAGGTGGGGACATGAGTCTAGTTTCAGGGAAAAATCACAAAACTGATTTTTGAGTTGTGAAACTCAAGATATGATTTTTGAAGCGACTAGTACTCAGACTGGGCAGTGTCTGGAAAAATTTTTCAAAGTTTGTTAACATCTCGTGTCCGACTCCGGTGTCGGTCTCGGGTTCGGGGTGTTACATTTTATTGGTATCAGAGCTACGGTTTAGTAAATTCTAGGACTACCGTAATGTTTTGGGTCTAGCTATACATGCCATTTTATGTGATTACTTGATAGTGTGGTGATTTCTGACAATTGTAAATGTGTTTATTTTGGTAATGGATCCCGATCGTGACCGAGAGGTAGCTGATGATCTTGAGAGTGTAGCGCCTGCTCCCGCACAAGGGACAGTGCCGGCAGACTCTCAACCTAATGCTAGTAATCCGAATGATGAAGCTAGACAAGCATTCTATAGCGTGATGAATGATTGGTTTAACCAATACATTCGAACTAATATGGCTGTTCCAGAACCTCCATTCCCGACAAATACTACCCCCGCACCTACAATACCACCGGTAACGGACCAAATGAGGTCAAATAAGCCCCCAGTTGATAGAATCCGAAAACATGGGGCTACTGAATTTAAGGCTATGGATAGCGATGATGCCGAGCAAGCTGAATTTTGGCTGGACAACACTATCTGGGTACTCGATGAGCTATCTTGTACACCCGATGAATGCCTAAAGTGTGCTATCTCCTTGCTACGTGATTCTGCCTACTATTGGTGGAGTACTCTGACTTCTATTGTGCCCCGAGAGCAAGTAACTTGGGAGTTTTTCCAAACTGAGTTTCGGAAAAAGTATATCAGTCAGAGATTTGTTGATCAAAAACGGAAGGAATTTCTTGAGCTTAAGCAAGGCTCCATGTCGGTTACTGATTACGAGCGAAAATTTGTTAGACTTAGCATATACGCTCGGGAATGTGTTTCGTCCGAAGCTATTATGTGTAAACGCTTCGAGGATGGGCTGAATGAAGATATAAAGATGTTCGTTGGCGTTCTTGAAATACGAGAGTTCGTGGTACTTGTTGAACGAGCTTGTAAAGCCGAAGAGCTTAGAAAAGAAAAGCAAAGAGTTGATGAGGGAACTGGAGAGTTTCGTAAAAGGTCCTCGGGAAGGTCTCTTCAACAGACATCGAAGAGATTTCGAGATGATGCGGGCCAGTTTAGAGGCACTTCGGGCCTTTTTGGACGAGATCGTGATCGACCCCCTGTGGGTACACGAGGCACTTCGGTCGCCAGTGTTGGGAATGAACGTCGAGACAGGATGAAATGCCGATATTGCGGTAAATGGCATTCGGGGAGTTGTAGATTTCCTGACCGCTCCTGTTACAAATGCGGATCAGTGGACCACTTCATTAAAGATTGCCCGAGGTTGTCGGGACAGAATGCAAATCAGAGTGGGAGACCGGGTGCTACCACTGCTCGAGGTAGACCATCTGGAAATATGGGCAATGCTGGTGGTGGTCAGAGAGGATCTAGAGATGATATAACCAGATCCGAAGCCCGTGCGCCTGCTAGAGCTTATGCTATACGTGCCCGCGAGGATGCTTCTTCGCCTGATGTTATTACCGGTACATTCACCCTCTTTGATACTAATGTAATTGCTTTGATTGACCCCGGTTCTACTCATTCTTACATATGTGAAACCTTAGCATCCAGTAAGACTTTACCTATTGAGTCTACTGAGTTCGTAATTTGGGTGTCAAATCCCTTGGGTCGTTACGTGCTTGTCGACAAAGTGTGTAAGAAATGTCCCCTGGAAATTCGAGGTTCCTGTTTTCCAGTGGACTTGATGCTTTTGCCGTTTGATGAATTTGATGTTATCCTTGGGTTGGATTGGTTGACCGCGCATGATGCGATTGTGAATTGCAAGAGCAAGACTATTGATTTGAGGTGCGCAAATAACGAAGTAGTCCGAATTGAGTCTGCGGACTTGGAGGGGATGCCAGCTGTAATATCAGCAATGTTGGCACAGAAATATGTAAGAAAAGGGTGCGAAGCATACCTTGCATATGTGCTTGATGACAAAGAATTAGAAAAGAAACCAGAATCTGTGCCGGTGGTTTGTGAATACCCGGATGTTTTTCCGGAAGAATTACCGGGTTTACCACCTGTTCGGGAGGTAGAGTTTGGTATTGAGCTTGTACCTGGGACTACGCCGATTTCGATAGCTCCGTATCGTATGGCACCAACTGAGTTAAAGGAGTTGAAAGCTCAGTTGCAAGAACTGACGGATAGAGGTTTCGCTCGACCAAGTTTCTCACCTTGGGGTGCACCAGTATTGTTCGTGAAAAAGAAGGACGGAACCATGAGGTTGTGCATTGACTATCGTCAGCTGAATAAAGTGACGATAAAGAACAAATATCCGTTGCCGCGCATCGATGATTTGTTCGACCAACTGAAGGGAGCCTCAGTGTTCTCAAAAATAGATTTGAGATCGGGCTATTATCAGTTGCGAATCCGAGATTCAGATATTCCCAAAACTGCCTTCAGAACGAGATATGGTCACTACGAATTCTTAGTGATGCCGTTTGGGCTCACTAATGCCCCTGCAGTATTTATGGATTTGATGAATCGGATCTTCAGACCGTATTTGGATCGGTTCGTAGTGGTGTTCATTGATGACATTTTGGTCTATTCAAGAGACGAGACCGAACATGCTGAGCATCTGAGGCTAGTGCTGCAAATTTTGCGGGATAAGCAGTTATATGCTAAGTTCAGTAAGTGTGAGTTCTGGTTAAGAGAGGTTAGCTTCTTGGGTCATGTGGTATCCGCGTCGGGTATTCGAGTTGACCCGAACAAAATTTCAGCCATACTTGACTGGAAACCTCCGAGAAATGTTACTGAAGTTCGGAGCTTTTTGGGGCTCGCCGGTTATTACCGACGATTTGTGAAAGGTTTCTCGATGATAGCCACACCAATGACGAAGCTACTTCAAAAGGATGTTAAGTTCGAGTGGACAGAGAAATGTCAGAAAAGTTTCGACCAACTGAAAACTCATTTGACTGAAGCTCCAATTTTGGTGCAACCCGAATCAGGTAAAGAGTTTGTCATCTATAGTGACGCATCCCTACTTGGGTTGGGTTGCGTATTGATGCAAGAAGGTCGAGTCGTGGCCTATGCGTCGAGACAATTGAAGCCACACGAGAGGAATTATCCGACCCATGATCTCGAACTAGCTGCCATCGTGTTTGCTTTAAAAATATGGCGACATTATCTGTTTGGTGAGAAGTGCCATGTATTTTCGGATCACAAAAGTCTCAAATATTTGATGACTCAACGAGACTTGAATCTACGACAAAGACGTTGGCTTGAGTTGTTGAAAGATTACGAGCTTGTCATTGATTACCACCCGGGAAAGGCTAACATGGTTGCGGACGCCTTAAGCCGGAAGTCATTGTTTGCTTTACGAGCGATGAACGTGCATTTGTCTGTTCTACCAGACAGTGTGTTAGTAGCTGAATTAAAAGCTAAACTATTATTGACTCACCAAATTCGTGAAGCTCAGAAAGTCGATGATGAATTGGTTGCAAAACGGGCTAAGTGTTTTCCGAACGAGGAATCGGAGTTTCAAATTGATGATGATGATTGTTTGAGGTTCAGAAATCGTTTGTGTGTTCCAAGGAATTCGGAACTCATTTCGATGATTCTGAACGAAGCCCATTGTAGCCGAATGTCAATTCACCCGGGGAGTACGAAAATGTACAACGATTTGAAACGTCAATTTTGGTGGCATGGTATGAAACGAGACATCTCTGACTTTGTTTCGAGATGTTTAATATGTCAACAAGTGAAAGCGGAACATCAAGTGCCTTCAGGATTACTCCAGCCGATCATGATACCCGAGTGGAAATGGGATCGAGTCACAATGGACTTTGTGTCCAGACTGCCTTTGTCAGCAAGTAAGAAGGATGCGATATGGGTTATTGTTGATAGACTGACTAAGTCGGCTCATTTCATCCCCGTACGTACGGATTTTTCATTGGATAAACTAGCTGAATTGTACGTTTATCAAATTGTGAGATTACACGGGGTACCTGTTTCTATCGTGTCGGATAGAGATCCGAGATTCACCTCACGATTTTGGAAGAAATTGCAAGAAGCTCTGGGTACCAAGCTGCATTTTAGCACTGCTTTTCACCCCCAAACCGATGGTCAATCCGAGAGGATAATTCAGATACTTGAGGATATGTTGAGATGTTGCATCCTCGAGTTCAGTAGTTCATGGGAACGGTATTTACCTTTGATTGAATTCGCTTACAACAATAGTTTTCAATCAAGTATTAAGATGGCACCTTACGAGGCTTTGTACGGTCGTAAATGCCGTACACCATTGTTTTGGACCGAGCTCGGTGAAAGCAAAATTTTCGGAGTTGATTTGATTAGAGATGCTGAACAGAAAGTAAAGGTAATCCGTGAAAGTCTGAAGGTAGCCACGGATCGTCAGAAATCGTACGCAGATTTGAAACGAAAAGACATCGAGTATCAGGTGGGAGACAAAGTGTTCCTTAAGGTTTCACCTTGGAAAAAGATACTCAGGTTCGGCCGTAAGGGCAAGTTGAGCCCAAGATTCATTGGGCCGTACAAAATCTCCGAACGAGTTGGTCCGGTTGCGTATAGATTGATTTTGCCCCCGGAGCTTGAAAAGATTCATGACGTCTTTCATGTTTCGATGCTTCGACGCTATCGATCTGATCCATCGCACATAATTAGCCCATCGGAGGTTGAAATTCAAGTCGACATGAGCTATGAGGAAGAACCGATGCGTATCCTAGCTCGTGAAGTGAAGGAGTTGCGAAACAAAAGAGTTCCGCTAGTAAAGGTGTTATGGCTCAAACACGGGATCGAGGAAGCTACTTGGGAGACCGAGAGCTCGATGAAAGAACGATACCCAAACCTATTTACCGGTAAGATTTTCGGGGACGAAAATTTCTTAAGTGGGGGAGAGTTGTGACAGCCCAAAGTTGACCCTAGTCGGGAAGTGGTTTCGGGACCGCTAAACCGAGTCACCAAAATGTTTGAATGTGATACTTATTGTCTAGAATATGTAATTATGAATGTGTGAAAATTTCAAGCTTCAATTTGGTTGATTTCATGTGAATTTAGTCAATAGGACTTATGTGAGAAAATTTTAAAATGTGATAGGTCAATGTGTGAGGACCTATTAGTGCATGTGGACAAAGGGGGGGACTTGCATGTCAAATTTCCCCCCCTAATGAGTAGTGGCCGGCCATGACAAGGAATGATGGGCAAAACATGTCATGAAACATGTTTTGTTAATGGAAGAATAAAATAAGGAGTATGGGTAATAAAGAAATGGAAAACAAAAGAAAAAAAAATGTGTGTGTAGTGTTTGTCCCCCCCCATTGCCGTGAGCTAAAGAAGAGAAAGGGGGAATTTTGTTCATCCTTTTCTCATCTTCATGCTTGCCAAAACTAGAAAGAAAAACAAAGAAAAATTTTCTCATCCTTTGGTTCATCCTTGGCCAAAAATTTTAAGGAGGAAAGAAGAAGAAAGGTGAAGAGATTCGGCCATGCATGTAGCTAGGCTAAGGTATGTTTGATGATGTTCCATGAGAGGCATGCATGTTTTAGTTGTTAGCTTGAGTTCTACCTAACCCATGGTCTAAATCTTGCTATGTGATGGAAATGGCACTTGACCATGGATGCATCATTCTTGGTTGATGTTTGATGTTGTGGTGATGAGGCATGAGGATGAGTTAATATTCGGCCTAGGTGGAGGTTGTGTTAATGCCAATGCATGCAAAATATGAAGCTTGTTAATGATGCATGTGATGATGGCTTGATGATTCTTGAACCTCCTTTTTAGCATTTTTGTGTGAGCACATATGTGCATTGGTTGCTAAATGGAGAAGAATCGGCTAGCAAGATGTGTGCTAAGGCCGAATGTAACTTTGCATGTTAATGAGCAATGCATGTGTTAAATTGATGAAAAGGGGAAGGATGCTTTACTAGTGTGTATATGTGTGTATTAAGTGTTGAAATCGACCCCAAAAATGGACATGCATATTCGGCCAAGGGGAAAGAAATTAGCTAATATGTTGTGTTGATGCATGATTTTTGCATGTATGAGACTTTAATGTCTAATGTATAAATATGGGCTAAGTGCCTTGTGTTCATCTTTTGATGCCTAAATGATGAAATCAATTTATTTGTTTGATTAAGCTCAAGAGCAAAGGGGAAATAAAACCGATAAAGGGAAGGAAAAAGTGGTTGAATAGCTAGCGGAATCGTTCGACAACACCCGAGGTAAGTTCTTGAGTAAGAGAGCTTAAATTTCGATGTGATTAAATCATGCTCTATGTGTGGCTATTGAGCCGAATGTGCAAGGACAATATGTGCCTTGTGTTTGAGTTTCGTAAACGAAAATGAAATATGAATGTGCCATGAATTATTGTTAGATGTGCATGATTAATTGAATGCTGTCCGGGCTAAGTCCCGAAGGCTTTGTGCTAAGTGAATATATCCGGATTAAGATCCGAAGGCCTTTGTGCGAGATACTAAATCCGGGTTAAGTCCCGAAGGCATTCGTGCGAGTTGTTAAATCCGGGTTAAGTCCCGAAGGCATTCGTGCGAATTGTTAAATCCGGGTTAAGTCCCGAAGGCATTCGTGCGAGTTGTTAAATCCGGGTTAAGTCCCGAAGGCATTCGTGCGAATTGTTAAATCCGGGTTATGTCCCGAAGGCATTGTGTGAGTTACTAAATCCGGGCTATGTCCCGAAGGCATTTGAACGAGGAGCTATATCCGGTTAAATCCCGAAGGTACGTGATTTGGTAATGAATGAGCTTGCTGTAAAATTCCAGCGAATACTCGAAAAACATCCCAATATGGGGATATTTTACGTATGTGTTGAATTTAATCGAGCCCTTACAAATAAATGTTCGCTCAGTTGATAAACGAGCTATCGGCCTTCGGCTAAGTTAGTCTATTGTGTATGTGCATAAGGGTTGTTAATGTTGTGAAGCAAGTTTAATATCGATAAATTGCGTATTTTGAAATATTCCGTTTAGCTAAATGTGTGATATTCTTTGTTTATGCTGGAATTCCTTGCTCAAACTTACTAAGCATAAATTGCTTACTCGTTACATTGCTCCTCTGTTTTATAGATTTTTGGTTCTCCAGCTATCGGACTCGGGATCTTGAAGTCGAAGTCGCCCACACTATCAAAGGCTCTTTTGGGTACTATTTTGGTTGAATCTTGATATGGCATGTATAGGACTACCCATTGTTGTTTTTCGAGTACTTTATGAAATGTATAAGTGTACAGCCATGCGAAAATGGCTTGTAGAAGTGGAGTATGGCATTAGACCATTCGTGTTTATGAATGTATAGATGGTTTCATGATGTAACTATAGTTGGAATGGAAGTGTTGAGCAAATGATCAGCCACTAGAATGGCTAAGTATGATCATATGTGGGCTTATGTATGACAAGGCCCTAGTTGGTCCATGAAACCCCAAATTAGGTAAGGTTTACTTTGAAAACAGAAGCTGACAGCAGCAGTGGTGTGGATTGGAAAAATCACAAGAATTCGTAGGAGTGGAATTAAATAGTGAATAAATTATGTAATCGAACCTTGATGAATCTACTTTCATATGAAAGTAACAAAACGATCATATGAACAGTACAGTAAGAGATATTCAGGTTCTTGTGGGACAGGGCCAGAACAGTTTCTGGATTCCCTGTTCCGACTTTGGAAATTCACTATAAATTGACCAGAGATAATTAGGAGTCATACCATATATGCATGGATTCCTCTTTGAGTCTAGTTTCTATAGAAACAAACGGCATCAGTATTGAAGCTCTGTGCAGAGAGATATCCAAGTCGTAATGAGCAAAGGTCAGTGTAGTCGACCCCTGTAACATGGGAGACTTTGACTAATAAACTGTACTAATTGGCCCGACCAAAAATTCTAGAAAAAAATACATAGGTGGGGACATGAGTCTAGTTTCAGGGAAAAATCACAAAACTGATTTTTGAGTTGTGAAACTCAAGATATGATTTTTGAAGCGACTAGTACTCAGACTGGGCAGTGTCTGGAAAATTTTTTCAAAGTTTGTTAACATCTCGTGTCCGACTCCGGTGTCGGTCTCGGGTTCGGGGTGTTACATTCAGGCTCCCACATAGCCTCTTCAACACCATGTCGATGCCACAATACTTTTACTAATAGAATTCTTTTATTTCACAATTCTTTAATCTCACGAGCTAAGATACGGATCGATTCTTCTTCATAGGTCATATCAGACTGAATCTCAATCTCAAATGGAGGAATCACATGCAAAGGATTGGATCTGTATCGTCGAACCATCGATACGTGAAATACATTGTGAATCTTTTCTAACTCAGATGGAAACAACAAACGATAAGAAAATGGCCCGATAAGCTTAATAATCTCATGCGATTCGATAAACCTCGGACTCAATTTTCCTTTTCTACCAAATTGGAGTACTGATACTTTCAAAAATACTTTGTCACCAATGTCAAGTTCAATAACTTTTCTTTTCAAATTCGCATATGATTTCTGACGATCGAAAGATGCTTTCAAACTATTTCGAATCACTTTTACTTTCTGTTCAGTCTCTTTTATCAAATCAACCTCGTGAATCTTATTCTTGCTGAGCTCAGTCCAATACAGAGGTGTACGACATTTGCGACCATATAAGCCTTCGAACGGTGCCATTTTAATGCTCAATCGAAAACTATTATTGCAGGCTAACTTAATCAAAGGCAAATACTATTCCCACGTACCTTCAAACTCAAGAATGCAACATCTCAACATATCCTCGAGAATCTGAATAATCAGCTCGGATTGACCATCCGTTTGCGGGTGGAAAGCAGTACTGAAATTTAATTTCGTACCCAAAGCATCTTGCAATTTCTTCCAGAATCGTGATGTGAATCTCGGATCTCTGTCTGACACAATAGATAATGGCACACCATGCAATCTCACAATATCGAAAATGTATAACTCAACTAATTTATCAAGTGAGTAATCGGATCGTACCAAAATAAAATGGGCTGATTTCGTCAATCTATGAATCATTACCCAGATTGCATCTTTCTTTCTTGGAGATAGGGGCAACCCGGAACAAAATCTATTGTTACTTTATCCTATTTCCACTTAGGAATCATAATTGGTTGTAACAAACCAGATGCACTTGATGTTCAGCTTTAACTTACTGACAAATTAAACATTTCACAACAAATTTAGAGATATCCTGTTCATGCCATGCCACCAACAGAGCTGTTTCAAGTCATTATACATTTTCGTACTACCCGGATAAACATATAAACGACTGTTGTGAGCTTTATTTAAAATCATCTAAATTAACTCTAGATTTCTCAAAACACAAATTTGATCTCGGAATCTCAGATTGTCATCTTTATCAACTCAGAATTTCGAATCAGAATCTAAATCACACTGAGCTCGTTTTGTTAAAATCTCATTATCAACCTTCTAAGCTTCGATAATCTGTTGAATAAATAATGGTCATGCTTTTAATTTGGCTAAAACCAAACCATCATCGGATAGAACCAAACGAGCATTCATCGCACATAATGCAAACAATGATTTTTGACTCAAAGCATCAGCAACAACATTTTCCTTTCTCGGATGATAATCAATAACAAGCTCATAGTCTTTTAGCAATTCTAACCATCTTCTTTGTCGCAGATTCAAATCTTTCTGAGTCATCAGATATTTCAAACTCTTATGATCAGAATATACGTAACATTTCTCATCGAATAGATAGTGGCGCCATATTTTCAAAGCAAACACAATCGCAACTAACTCAAGGTCGTGCGTCAGATAGTTCTTTTCGTGCGGCTTTAATTGTCTCAAAGCATAAGCTATGACTTTGCCTTTTTACATCAAAACACATCCCAGACCTGTCAACGAAGCATCACTATAGATCACAAATTTCTTACCCGATTCGGGTTGTACTAACACTAGAGCTTCAGTTAATAGAGTTTCAATTGATCAAAGCTTTTCTGACACTTTTCGGACCATTCAAACTTCACATCTTTCTGAAGCAGTTTTGTTAACGGAGCTGTAATCAAAGAAAAGCCTTTTACGAATCGTCTATAATAACCAAAAAGTCCCAGAAAACTACGGACTTCGGACACATTCCTCGGAGGCTTCCAATCCAAAATAGCTAAAATTTTGCTCAGATCAAATCGGATACCTGATGCTGATACAATATGACCCAAAAAATTGACTTCTCGTAACTAGAATTCACATTTACTGAACTCCGCATACAATTGCTTATCTCACAAAGTCTGTAGCACTATTCTCAGATTTTCGGCATGCTCGGATTCATCACATGAATAAATCAATATGTCGTCAATAAATACAACAACAAATCGATCTAAATACGGTCTGAAAATTCTATTCATCAAACCCATAAAGATAGCAAGTGCATTTGTTAATACGAAAGGCATAACTAAGAATTCATAGTGATCATACCTCGTTCTGAATGCAATTTTTGAAATGTTTGAGTCTTTTACTCACAACTGATAATAGCTTGATCTCAAATCTATCTTCGAAAACACAGTAGCTTCTTTTAATTGATCAAATAAATCATCAATTCAAGGCACAGGGTACTTATTCTAGATAGTCACTTTATTCAACTAACGATAATCTATGCACATTCTCATCGTACCGTCTTTCTTTTTCACAAACAAAACAGGAGCACCCCAAGGTGAGAAACTCGGTCTAGCAAACCCTCTATCGGTTAACTCTTGCAACTGAGACTTTAATTCTTTTAGTTCGGTCGGAGCCATTCTATACGGAGCTATCAAAATCGGATTAGTTCCCAGTACTAACTCAATGCCAAATTCAACTTCTCAGATCGGAGGTAATCCTAGAAGTTCTTCATGAAACACATCGGAGAATTCACAGACAACAAGCACTGATTCAACTTTTTTTTCTGACACTTTCGAATCAATCACATTGGCAAAGTAAGCTTTACAACCTTTTCTCACAATACTCAGAGCTTTCATTGAAGATATTATAGTCGATAACCCATTTAAATCACTAGATTTCAATTCAGACTATTTCATCATTCTTGCATCTCAAGACAGTAGTTTTCCATTTGCAATTCACAATAGCATCATGCAAAGTTAACCAATCCATACACAAAATTATATCAAACTCATCAAAGGGTAATAACATCAGATTGACCGAAAAACAAATGTCTTGAAACATCAACTGATAATTCTTGCAAACTTTATCAACCAAAACACATCTGCCTAAGGGGTTCAATACTTTAATTATGAATTCAGTAGTCTACAGGCAAAGTCTTACTATTCATTAAATTCATGCATATATAAGAATGTGTTGATCCTGGATCTATCAAAGCAATCTTAGAAGTATCATAACCTCTAGAGACGAAGCTTCTTCACGAGCTCTAATGGCATAGGCTCTGGCAGGTGCGCAAGCCTCAAATCTAATAGTGGTATCTTTTGTTCCTATTTGACTACCACTCATATTTCTCAGATTTCTGGGAGGTCTACCTCTAGTTGGGGTGTTACTCGGTCTCAAATTTTGTACAATCTCTTACACAACTAATTCTGTTCAATCTTGGATGAAATGATCTAAAGATCCACATTTGAAACAAGCTCGATCATATAATCTATAATTACCGGAAGGTTTTTTACCACAGTGTTTACACTCGGGTCGATCAGATCGAACATTTCCAACACTGCAGCATATGTAGCTGGAGCTCTAAAGCGTAAATGATCTAGCACGATCTCTACTCAAATGTCCCACATGAACCTTTGAACGGCTATAATCATCTCGGAATTTCTTTGACGCAGACTGAAATGATTTACTTGTAGATCTCTTTCTCATGTCTCTAGCTTCAGAATCAGCTTTTCTTTTCTCTTTCCTGAGCTCTTTAGCTTTACAGGCTCATTCAACAGGCACAACGAATTCTTTTATCTCTAGAATCCCAACTAACAAATGAATATCTTCATTCAGACCATCTTCAAATCTTTTGCATATTATTGCTTCAGTTGAAACACATTCTTTAGCATATTGACGCAGTCTTACAAATTCCCACTCATATTCTGTAGCAGACATACGACCTTACTTCAATTCAAGAAACTCTTTAGGTTTTTGATCTATGAATCTTTAACTAA
This sequence comes from Gossypium hirsutum, assembly GCF_007990345.1. NCBI lineage: Eukaryota > Viridiplantae > Streptophyta > Magnoliopsida > Malvales > Malvaceae > Gossypium > Gossypium hirsutum. The sequence goes on along the minus strand of NC_053427.1, from coordinate 34,351,281 downwards.
TGTATTTCTTCTGAAATTCAACTTGGAAGAAATCTCAGGTGACTCGCTCACTCAGAACCATAGATATCAAAGTCTTCCACCAGTGATACACTGTATCTCTCAGAAGTGAAACGAAACGTTTTATGCATTCATCCGGAGTCAAAGACAATTCATCAAATACTCTTATCGTATTCTCTAACCAGAACTCGGCTCTTTCAGCATCATCATTCGTAGTAGCACAAAATTCTTTAACCCTATATTTTCTAATCTTATCAACTAGAGGCTTATTCAACTGATTCGGATTAACTTGTGATATAGTAGGGACTTGCGGAGGATTAGCCAGGGTTGAGGGTTGTTGAACAGTTGGATTAGTTCTAATGTATTGCGTGAACCAATCATTCATCATCTGATAGAAAGCTTGTCTAGCCTCTCCAACATGGCTACTCGTAGCCGGTCTAGAGTCGGAGGGTACTGTCCCTTGGGCGAGGGTAGGCGCATTGCTCTCGACATCGTCCGCTACAGCTCGTTCAGGATCCATTTGCTATATATAAAAACTCAATTTCATTGTCAAGATTCATCACACTCTTACAGTTCATAAATATGGCATGTATAGCTAGACTCACATACGCTACGTTAGTCTCAGAATCGACAAACCATAGCTCTGATACCAACCAAATGTAACACCCTAACTCATATCCGTCGCTGGACTAGGGTTAAAGGCGTTACCGAATAAATCAAAATATTTTACAAATAATTCAATAATATCATCCATAACATAGGTCATCGAGGCCTTAAACATGCATTAGAAAGGGGTCAGGACTAAACTGAGCTCCAAAAATTTTTGAAACTTAAATAATTTTTTTCAAAGTTTCACAGGTCACACGCCTATGTGAACAGGCTGTGTGCCTCACACAGCATTAGACACGTCCGTGTGTCTAGTCCGTGTCAAAACAAGGCATACAAAATAACTTGTCCACATAGCCACATGACATGCCCATGTGCCAGGCCATGTGAAAATTAGGGAGGCTACTGACTTGGGTCACACGGCCAGTCAGATGCCCGTGTGTCTAGCTTGTGGTCGAAACTAACTTGGCCACACGGCCTATCACACGTTCATGTGTAAGATTGTATGGTCTGCCTAGGCTCATTTTGAAATGGCCCTCGAGCAACACGGCTGAGACACATGCCTGTGTAGGCAAAAATAGGCCATTTGGAAGGCCAAATTGCCGCCCATAAAGGGTCCTCCCTACATGCATTAAACCAAACACATTTGCACTATAATTTCAGCCAATTTCAATACCAAAACTTAGATCATTCATACCATAACATCATCACCCAACTTCATGCTTAATAGTCATACCACATTATACCAAAACATAAGACCAAATCATATCTAAACTTTTGTTTCATAACCTCATTTTACATCATTCAAACACATGTTATAAACTTACCAATAACTCAAATTTGCACATACCAAAATTTACGAATATTGACCATTTCATTTGGTCATTTATAAACACATTACATAAGCATAATTTGCATCACATATCATATACGAAAATCAAACCATAAATTCAACCATAATCTAGCCATATCTCATGGTATGATATACACATTACAAAACATACCTCAAAGTACTTTTAGCCTATACATACCATACTATTATATTCATAATGTCAAAAGGTACCAAAACAAGGTTCGATAGTGTGGTGACAATCCTCGACAATCCCCGAGCTCTCGATAGCTACGATATCTATAAAACAATGCAAACACACACAAAGTAAGCTTTCAAAAGCCTAGTAAGCAATATACAAATAAACTTATTATTTAAATCATATAATCATCATCAATTTGCATATAATTCATAGCCAAATATTATCACAAACCTAAAATGTTCATATACATTTCATATATTCCAAATTCTTTAGCACATATAGCATATTTTCTCATGCTTTTATAACATACCATCAATTGATAACTAAAGTACATATAATTACCTTTTTACATCAAATATGATACTCACTCCAAACGTACTTGAATCGGATGCATGTTCACATCATAATTCATTTTCTCAGAATGCCCATTGAACCATTTGGAATCATATGGATACGCAGATAGCTCGAAAAGCTCGTACATTGCCAACGTCCTAGATATGGTCTTACATGTAATCCAATATCGATGCCACTGTCCCAGACAGGGTTTTACACGAAATCAAATACGATGTCAACGTCCCAGACATGGTCTTACACGTAAATCATAAGTTGATGCCAACATCCCAGACATGGTCTTACACGATAACACATGTCGGATCCTATGTCATAACATATGTATCCTAACTATTCCTAAGGTTAGTACGGGGCTTTTTAGAAGTCGAAACTTTGTCTATACTTTCTCGTATATCTTATATTTAGCTCTCATATTATCATTCATCACAATACAATGACATATATACATGAATAAATCAATTCAAACACATTTATTTGTATATCGACTTACCTCGTACGAAAACAAGCGGAAACGAGCGACTATTCAACGACTTTCATTTTCCCCTAATCTAATTCCATTTTCTTTGGTTCCTGATCTATATCAATTAAAATTTAACTCTTTTATTCACCAAATCATTCAAACCAATCCACAAACACACATTTAGGGCATTTTACAAATTAGCCCTTATATTTTTAAATTTTGACACTTTAGTCCCTAATTCACAAAATCACAAAATACACAAATTTCTTTTTACACATGCTTAGTCAAATTTTTATGGACTTCAGACAAGTCCATATATTTTATTTATTTCACATTTTAGTTCCTCAATTTACAAATTTCACAATTTAGCCCATTTTACTTAAATTCATCAAAAATTCAAAGACAAAATATACTAACCCAAAACATATCATTCATTTACTAACATCAAAATTCAGAAAACTCATAGTTTCATCAATGGCTCAACTCAAAAGCAATAACAAAATCAGAAATTAGGGCATGGGCTTGATACAATACAGTGCAACGATTACAAAAACGTAGAAATTATCAAAAATGGAACAAAATTCATATCTCAACTGAGCTTTAGCATAGCCGAACCCTAGATGGTTCTTTTTCTTTTCTTTTTCTTTGATTTTTGGTTGAGGAAGACTTAAAATGAACTAATTTTAGCATTTCTTTTATTTAATTCATCATTTATACATAGATTACCATTATGCCCTTAATTAATAAACATTTAATTCATTAACATATAAGGTTATTAATGTCCACTCATACTTCTAATGGTCAAATATCAACATAACGACCTTTTAAAAAGACATATCAATTAGGTACTTTAACAATTAGAAGGCCACTTTTACAATTTACACGATTAGGTCCTTTTATTAAATTGAGCACATAAATAATTAAATTTTCATACGAAACTTTCACACATGCTAATTCACATATCATAAGCTTAGAAAATAATATTAAAATATTTTTAACCCAGATTTGTGGTCCCAAAACCACTATTCTGACTAGGGTCTAAACCAGTCTGTTATAAATATGACATGTAACAAAAAGACCAAGTCCCTATACATGCCATACTCAAAATGTTAAGACTAACTATACCTAAATGTCCAATTGATAGTGTGATCGAGTCTCTGACGTCCTTCAATCCTCGAGCTAGCTTGGCGATACTATAAGAAATGGAAAAGAGAGGGAAGTAAGCATAAAGCTTAGTAAGTTCGCATGGAGATAAATAGCAACATAATCATGAATATTATACAATTAACATAACATAAATTACATATCATCATAGTTTCATAGGCATAACTTACTCATTTTTAATCTTACCAAAAGTTTATCACATACTGAGCTCATTCATATGAGTTTTTTGTACATACTTGTACCAACTCGTAACACATTCTCATAATTCCTCATCATTGACTTGTCGAATAACCCACTGATTTACCCATTGAACACTTGGAATATTATTGGATACATAGAAAGCTTGCACATAGTACTTCATACGTAGCCACATGCTACCTCATATCACATATCACACATTGCCCGCTCTTGAGCTAATCACGAGCCTGCTCACACAAGCTGACAGTTAGGACGTAACTACACGAGCTGCTCACACAAGCTGACAGGTACCCGCAACACATGCCGGGCTACCCAGCCACTGGTAGATGCACAAGCCAGCACCCGGATCACATTACATACATCACATAATCTCATGAGCTCATAATCAAATAGTTCTTAGTGACATGTCACTCGTACCCTAATCTATTCGTAAGGTTCAAACTAGATTTTCTCGATGTCACATCTTCGTCGAACTCGTTCACAATGTTATTCTCATTGATCATTATATCGTTCATACGCTCATTATAACAATTAAACAAAGAAATTCATACATTAATTAAGTATTAAAACATGATACAACATTGCATTATTTACACATGAACTTACCTCAGTACAAAAATAGTAAAAATAGATCTAATCGTCGTACACCTTATTTTTCTCTAAATCAAAGCCTGTTCCTCATTTTTCTTGCTCTATATACCAAATTTAGCTTATTTAATACACACATTATTCAATTAACTCCATAACTCATACATTGAAAAAATTACCTTTTTACACCTAAATTTTAACATATTTACAAATTAGTTGTAACATCCCAATTTAGGGTCTAGTCGAAATAGTGGTTTCGAGACCACAAATTCAACGTAATAAAGTTTATTTTTATTATATTTTTATGGTCTACAATTTCACAAAATTATTTCTTGAAAATTTCATTTCAAAATTTTGACGTTTGGGCACTCAATTTAGTCAAAAGGACTAAATTGTAAAAAGTGCAAAAGTTGAGTTCCATATGCTAGAGGTGTCCAATTGTTATGAAATTTTAAATTGGAGGTCCTTATATGGTAATTAGACCATTGGTTAAGTTTGTGGACAAAAATGGACATGGTTAGGCATGTTTCCAAAGTTTTTCATTAAGGGCATTTTGGTCCTTTAGTTATTAAAATGAATTAAAAACAAATAAAAGCCCAAAAATTTTTCCATCTTCCTCCTTGGCCAAAATTTGTAAAAGAAGCCATGGCTAGGGTTTTTCAAGCCTTCAAGCTCGATTGTAAGTCATTTTTAATGATTTTCACATTTTTGAAATCCTTGTAACACGATTTAGCTATTTCTATCGTTAATTTGAGATATGATGAAGGTCTAGGTTTTGAAACATGTTAGAAATTTGTGTATTTTGATGTTTAATGGTATATTATGCATGTCTATGGTTAGAGAAATGACTTTTACTAAGTGATTTTTAGTGAAAATGTCCTAAAGGACTAAACTGTAAAAGTTATAAAATATGTAGTAAAAGTGTGTTTTAATGGAAATTGTGGGATGCTATAGTTATGAAAATTATTTGGCTAGGCTTGTATGTTAAAGAAATTAAATAAATTTCATTTTATAAGCCTAGGGGCAAAAGTGTAATTATGACAAACTTTAAGGGCAAAAATGTAATTTTTTCATAGTATGATTTTTTGGTCACATTGTGTAATGTGACTAGTAAGTGGGCTAAATGTGATGTTATAGATCAAAGAAAATGAGATTCGGGCCTAGAACCAAAAATGAGTAATTGATGGTTAGGTCTCTCTTTGCCATTTTGGCGTCGAGGTAAGTTCGTATGCAAATAATGCTATGTTATTTTGTATTTTAAATATTCTAAATGCTTTGATAATGTATGAAATAAATGATTGATTCTATGGTTATACTTGACAAATTTTGGATAAGTGAGAAATCTCGTTTGAACCTTAGGAATAAAATAGGATATGAGTGACATGTCACTAAGGATATTTGTAATGTATGTGTGATTATGTGATCTAGGTCCTGGTCTCATACGTCTACCAGTGTCTAGGTAGTCCGACATGTGTTGTGGATACCTGACAGCTTGTGTGAGTAGCACTACATAGTTGCATCTTGACCGTCGACTTATGTGAACAGGCTCGAAATTTGCTCGAGAGCAAGCATTTATGTTATATGAGATATGAGGTAGCTTTAGCTACATGTGTGGCACTTATGTGCAAAGACTTTCCGTGTATCCATTTAGTATTCCAAGTGTTCAACGGGTATGCTAAAGGTGAGAAAGTAAGTGGTTATGTTATGAGATGCTACATGTATGTACGTAAAGACTTTAAGTATTGACTTCATGATATTGTGAGTTATGATCACTATGAAAGTGACTTTGAGATAGCCCTATGATTGTTGATTTATGAACATGATGTATAAATGAATGTAAACATGGTTAATGACTATATGTTATGCCTTAGAGACCCAATTGATTGGTGAGACAATAAATGTTGTTCATTTGAATTGTGATTTATCGGTTATGAGTGAAAGGAAATAGTGACCTAATTGTCTATTAAAATGGTTTAGAAAGTATGGAAAGAAAGAGTTTATAAAATTTGAAATATGTTGAGCTATATGCATAAAAACATGAATATACATAAGTAACATGTACTTATACTAAGATGTTTAAAATAATTTGCTAATCATGAAACATGTTACAATGGAGAAACTATGGCTGCTAGACTGAAAGTCGAGTAATGTTAAATTATTTTGATAAATCAAAAGAGAGTGAACATGTGAATAGGTTATATTACAACCTTGAGATTTATAGTTATTTTATATTAACTTGTGCTTATATTGTCAAGCATAGTATATGACTAGCATGAGTTGCTAATTATTTTCATATGGACATACTAAGCTTTGAAGCTTACTCCTCTTCCTTTCCCATCTCTTATAGGTTAATTTAGCTAGCTCGGGTTGGAGACCACCGGAGATTCCATCACACTATCAAGCTATCATGCGGGTATAAATGAACGCAAGTATTTTAAGTTTTTGGCATGTATAGGGACTTTGTCATTTGATTAAATTGTGTCATTGTTAATGTGGCCAACTGTGTTGGCCTAGAATGGTTTATGGTCCAATTTGTATAAGGCCATGAGATATGACTCATATTAATTATGGGCTATAGTCCTATTCGTATATGCATGCATGTGCTAAGGTTACTCATGTTGTGGTTAAATTCATATGATCATGGATGTTTGATGATGGAATTATGAGTAAATGGCATAATAACATCTAAGCCATGAATGTATAATATGGAAGTAAATTGATGTTACACATTGCATATGATTTGGTAAGCTTGGTCTAAATAAAATATGAAGTCTTAAGCAAGTATAAATTGATAAGAAGTTGACATGTATGAGCCATGTTTTTGAATGTGTAAGTGCTCATTTATGCCATGTAGGATGTCATTGAGATGTGCAAGTGTACATGTGTTATTAAGGGCGACAAAAGGCTTGGAAAATAGCCTCAAATTTGTCCACACGGCTAGACACACAGGCATGTGTTTAGGCTGTGTATGACACACGGTCTACCCCATAGGTGTGTGATTCGGCTGTGTGTCCCCTGCACCCTAATTAGGTAAAATAAAATGCTCAGTAGTAAACACACAGGCAGAGACACGGTCGTGTGGAGGACACGGCCTAAACACACAGGCGTGTGACTTGGCTGTGTGACCTCAATTTAGTTGATGATGTCATAAACAGAGACTTACATGGGCTGAGGAGACGGGCATGTCCCTTGCCACATGGGTGTGTGTGACCACACGGCCTACCCACACGGGCGTGTGAGCCTCCAAAATAGGAAAATTTTCTAAGTGTTGTATAAGTTCTGAGAGTTCTTTGCTTAGTCCCAAATCACACCCAATGTATGTTTTGGGCCTCGAAGGCCCATATAAGGGACGATATGCATGTGAAAGAAAAGTTTTAAATTTGGACAAAAATTCAAGTTTCGATTTTGTATGATTGTGTGAGTTTATGAATGGTAACGCCTCGTACCCTGTTTCGGCATTAAATACGGGGTAAGGGGTGTTACATTTAGTGGTATCAGAGCTATGGTTTAGTCGATTCTCAGACTAACCAGCGTATGTGAGTCTAGCTAAACATGCCATATTACTACTCCTGATAGTGTGATATCTCTCGGCTCTAATGAAATTGTTTTGTTAAGACAGAGATGACTCCCAATCGAGCTATTTTCAATAATTCTAAAATTGATATTGAGATGATTGAAATGTGCCTATGATGTGTCAAAATTTGGAAAGATATGAATAGAAATTCATGATATGTATGTGTTAGTATACGAAATGAGATAACCATAAGTTGAGAAATGTGGAAAAGTGGAATGAAACGAAGGTTTATGTTGTGATAAACTCATCCATATATGTTGGCATTCATATGATGTTATGTACCCAACGTATTTGATTAAATGAATATGATAAGTAAACTTACCCAATGGACAGAATGTGTGTATATAAACTTGTTTGAATAGTGCATAATCAGTATGTCTATATAGTTGAATCTCATGTTTAATTGTTAAATTAGAGAATAATGTTTTGTCTTACGACTTTGTTATTGAACCATGAATATTATAATGGTATGAAATTTTAATTGGAAGATCAAATTGAGTAGAATGCGGGAAATGAGTACGATCACTCAATGATGAATTGAAGGATAAGACCATGGTTGGACCAAGGCAGTACATGTGAGTACGTGTAAGACCATAGCTGGGCTATGGCATTGTGATCCCATGAAAGACCATGTCTGGGACATGGCATTGGCATCGATATGTGATCCCATGTAAGACCATGTTTGGGACATGGCGTTGGCATCGATATGTGATCCCATGTAAAACCATGTTTGGCATTGGCATCGTTATGTGATCCCATGTAAAACCATGTCTGGGACATGGCATTGGCATCGATATATGATGCAATGTAAGACCATGTCTGGGACATAGCATTGGCATCGATATGTGATCCCATGTAAGAACATGTCTGGGACATGGCATTGGCATCGATATGTGATCCCATGTAAGACCATATCTGGGATATGGCATTAGCATCGATATGTGATTTCGTGTAAGACCATGTCTGGGACATGGCATCGATATGAGACTTTGTGTAAGACAATAGTTGGACTATGGCATCAAGTAAATGACGTACTCGACCCGTAAGACGTTCTCTAATTTGACAAATGTTGGTAAGTAAAATTGAAGCTAAGTGTTGGAATTTAATTAGATAATAATACTGAGCTTGAATAAGTAAATTCATTGTTTGAAATTATGGATGACAGAAAACATTTGTAAAATGAATAAGTGTGATAATTTTCTTGAAGTGAACTATGTGATTATGATGATATGACGTTAATGATGAATGATAAGTCATATGTGATAAGGCCACACCTTCCGAGTTGCTAGCTACTAATGTAAATCCTCTTGAGTTGCCCGTAGGACCGATTACCCGAGCTTGAGCCAAGAGGTTCAAAGATGTAATTTCAGCTTTAGTTGATCGACCTTGGGCCGAATCTATCACCAGCTTACTCGAGAGTTCATGGACTAGCTCACCGAGTCATCCTCGTAACTTATTCCTAGCTCGTCCAGCTCACAACCAGCTCAACAAGCTCAGTTCCAGCTCAACAAGTTAACATCCAGCTCAATTTTAGCTCATGAGCTTGTTCTCATCTCAACTTCAGCTCTTGAGCTCGGACTTAGCTCGAATTTAGGTCACGAGTTTAATTGTAGCTCATGAAGTTTTTTATAGCTTATTATACTAGTGTTGACTATTTACTTGAATAAGTTCATTTATTAGCTATTATAAATTAACTATGTTTTTAATTAAGTTCACATTACTAATTAAGTTATGTTTTATATTACATGTTTTAATTATGTAATAACCGAATCAATGTTTGGAATGTTTGTTCACATTTGTGCCGAATTTAAGGTGTTCACATGGGATTTAATGAATTGATTTTAATTCATGTAGGTGTATTGCTTGGGACGCATGGTGCATGGATGAAATAATGTTGGTATGCTACCCATTTTTGTTCCCCAAGTGACTATTTGGCCATGGCCCTCCAAATTACCAAGGTTCAGCCGAATGTAGAGATTCATTAAAGGTTAGATGCATGTACGGGCTTATTCAATGAATGGGGAGATTCATGCATGGTTTGGTTCAATGTTTGGAGGAATGAATGTTCATGTACAGTCAGATTCAAGCTCCCGTCCAAGTTCCATGCATGACCGAATAAATGAGAGTGAACCGATGGTATTCCTAGGTGTCCATTCGGCCAAGAGTTGCTTCTTTAATGTTTCTTCCATCCTAAGGCCGAACCTAGACAAGCTATTAAGCTTCCAAGTCTCCACATTCATCTAAGATGTTTTGCTTACACATGAAGCTGTCCATTGGAGTTCCTATCAGCCGAATTTGGCTTTAGCAAATTAAACAATTTGTTCTAGATTATTCTAGGTGCTTCTTAGCCGAATTTTCTTAGCCTTTAAGTTAGTCAATTAGTCCATTCGGCTACTACATGTTAGTCTATAAATAGTTTACTCATTTTTTTGTAAAAGGACTTTTGCCAAATTTATAGTCGAACCTTTATTCTTGTGAGAATTTTCTTCTCTAAGTCTCGTTTAAGATTTTGTTGGCTTATCTACCTAGTAGTGGCGTTAACCTATTTCTTTTACGAAACCGAACTTATCACTAGTTTTAGTGTGGCATTCAAAACACTTTATACCGAGGTTCCTATCTACCTAGATAGTGGGTCGAGCTCTATTTTTTATTCAACCGTTCCATCTTAAGAACTAATAAGTCTCGGGTCGATATTTGCTAATATCGGTTCAACTTGTTCTTAGGTCCAATCTTTTCCTATCTTCTTCCATTACCCAAGTATCCCAATTAACCAAATTTTGTTTCTTTCCCAAACCAAAACAACCTACCAAATATCCTAGCTTCTTTCTTTCTTGAGCCTAAACTTAATCATCATTCTCGAACCAAACTTTGACATCTAAGCCTCTTTCCAAAACCAAAATTACTTCTCTATTCCATTCTCATCGACACTTTCTCATAGACGATCGGACAATCTACATACGACTCAACTCAAGTCGAGGCGAGCTCGTATCAATATGTGTGTAATTATGAGAGTCAAGTTAGAGGCTTTACGACCTCACCTCCTTACCAGTGTTGCTTTTATGACGAAGATTCATAAGAAATGTTAAATAAGTTCACAAGTGTGAAACCAAAGAGTATAGTGGTGGAATCATTAGTAATGCATACAAAGATGAGAATAGAGTGGAAGGTGACAACAATTTTGGAAGAAATATCAAAACATTTTATGGATTATACTAATTATGCAATGTCACGGGTAAAGAAGAACTTAGTCTAGGATAATTGACTCAATTAGGTATGGAGTCTAAAGTATGTGTTTGCCGAAACCCCTCCCGAATTGGTTTTCATTAGTGAATAGAATAATTCGGGGTTCACGATGACAAAATTAGTTAGAAAACTGATAATTGAGTTGTAAAGGTGTTTATATGTAACAGTTATGGTTGAATAAATTATGATGACCTCTTTTGGATATTCTATATATTCTTTATTCTCAGAGATACGTGTGTAATTGTTCATTTTCTGATAAAGTTCTTATGTTACGAGAATGATAGCTAACTCTAATGTTAGTCGAAAGCACTATTAGCCTGGTTGGTTTATGATCAGTATTCTTTTACCTCTCTCTTTGATACTCTATTCTAGTATGTTCGGAATAAAAGTTGATGGTAAAACTTGATACGAGTCATAAAGGCCCAATCCAAGTTCAAGAACGTGATGGGCTCAAATTGCCACAAGGCCCAATAACGAGATCAAAGGCCCGACAAATGCGGTCCAAACTAAATGGGACCATTCAAGAGCTTGTTAGCAAGGCCTTAGATTCATACACGAGAGAACAAGAAAATCAAGATTCACTTTCTTGTTTTCAAGAAAATCAAGAAATCGAATCTTGGCCCAATTTTGCTGTTCGAAGAGATTTCAAGAATCAAGAAAATCAAGATTTCAAATCTTGGAAATCTTAGTCCAAGAAACCAAATCTTGCAGCCAAAACGCATTGGATCTCCAGTACGAGCGTCAACGACCCAATTTTGGTAGGAGATGGATCACGAGCCCAAATTCTTGAAGGCGAGGCCCAATAACCAAAATCCAGCCCAATCAAGAAATTTCTTCATACTTAGTTGAAAATCAGGCCAAAATGTCAAAGGGCCCAATTCGTAAACATCCTACTTGTTTAATTTAATTTTTTAATCTTTAGGAGCATTACATGTAAAATTCAACCCAAAACAGCCCATATAAGTGCATGGCCGAATTTACCTTGTTATTTTATTAATTAGGTTTAATTTTTATTAGTTACTTGTGAGATTAGGATTTGTTGGAGGCCTATATAAGCATTGGCCAGCCACCCTTTGTAAAAACATCTCATTATTATTTTTTTCTATCAAATTTCAGATTTGTTGAGTGCAGAATTTTCTTTGGGGTTTTCTCCAAGAATTCTCTCTTGAGTTTTCTTTAGAAGTTGTTTTAACAATCTTTTGATTGTGGGAGCCATCTTCAACCTTCTTCTTGCCATCGATATTCCTTGGAGGGGAGATTAGAGCCGTTTGAAGGAATTTGTGAATTCTTTCGGGAATTCAAGGGTTCTTAGGACTTTTCTTTATTTCTTGCTGTTTCGATTTGTTTCTTTATTCCTACTTGTGCCGATTCATCATCTAATATTTTGCTGTTCTTGTTTGTGTTTCAGCCTTGATTCAAACTCCAAGAACTCTTCATTTAATCGGTTCTTTTATTGGCCACATATAATCGACTCAAAATTCCCCAAAATTTAGGGTTCTTGCCGTTTTCTATTTCTTCTTGTTGGGTGAAATTCGGCTACTGAAATTTGGGCAATTCATATTGGGTGTTCAATTGGACCGAATCGCAACTTAAATTCTCTTCTTGAACCCTTCAATTTCATCTATTTCTTTCTTTTCTTTTGCCGTCCAAATCCCTAATCTTCCAATTAAAAATCTGATTGTTTCAATCTACTTACTGTTTTGGTGTTCTTGGCAGGTTCGGCTTGTGGGATTTCACTATTGGAGTTCGATTTCATCTTCTTGAACTCCGAATACATTTATTCATTCGTTCTTTGTTCCTTGCTCCTCATTTAATTGAATTTGGGGATTTAATTTCAGATCTGATTAGTTTAATCTTGTTCTTTGTTTTTAATTTTTAGATCTGTTTGTTTAGAGCTTTCGTAGGAGTTTCTCGTGACTTGGCAACTCGATATTGGTCCGTACGCATCCCCGTATCATTTGGTATCAGAGCCAGGTTTCGATCCTGGGACCTGTGGGTTATGGGCCCACCACGCTTCCGCTGCGACACTTTGAAACACTTTTGTACTCCTCGGTTAGCGACAAAGATTGTGTTGATGAACACTTAGATCGAAACGTGCTTGACTGTCCTATTTTATTTATTGATGATAAATCTATTTTGATGGTTGATAAAAAGATTCTTGTTTTTGATAATGCATGTGTGAGTGAATCTATAGACCATCGATTAAGGCATGGTAATCTGAATCTGTCCATTCACATGCGTTATACCTGTTCTATTATGCTTAAAATTGGACTACAAACTTGTTTGCGTTGCTATTTACTATTTCATGGCTATTCTTTTCAGTGGACTCAATTGCTATTAGTCCCGTTCGATCGAGGAAAGTCGAGTTCATTTGATTTTTTAGATTCGAGGACGAATCTTTTTGAGGAAGGGGGAATGATACGAGTCATAAAGGCCCAATCCAAGTTCAAGAACGTGATGGGCTCAAATTGCCACAAGGCCAAATAACGAGATCAAAGGCCTGACAAATGCGGTCCAAACTAAATGGGACCATTCAAGAGCTTGTTAGCAAGGCCTTAGATTCATACACGAGAGAACAAAAAATCAAGATTCACTTTCTTGTTTTCAAGAAAATCAAGAAATCAAATCTTGGCCCAATTTTGCTGTTCGAAGAGATTTCAAGAATCAAGAAATTCAAGATTTCAAATCTTGGAAATCTTGGTCCAAGAAACCAAATCTTGCAGCCAAAACGCATTGGATCTCTAGTACGAGCGTCAACGACCCAATTTTGGTAGGAGATGGATCACGAGCCCAAATTCTTGAAGGCGAGGCCCAATAACCAAATCCAGCCCAATCAAGAAATTTCTTCATACTTAGTTGAAAATCAGGCCAAAATGTCAAAGGGCCCAATTCGTAAACATCCTACTTGTTTAATTTAATTTTTTAATCTTTAGGAGCATTACATGTAAAATTCGGCCTAAAACAGCCCATATAAGTGCATGGCCGAATTTACCTTGTTATTTTATTAATTAGGTTTAATTTTTATTAGTTACTTGTGAGATTAGGATTTGTTGGAGGCCTATATAAGCATTGGCCAGCCACCCTTTGTAAAAACATCTCATTATTATTTTTTTCTATCAAATTTCAGATTTGTTGAGTGTAGAATTTTCCTTGGGGTTTTCTCCAAGAATTCTCTCTTGAGTTTTCTTTAGAAGTTGTTTTAACAATTTTTTGATTGTGGGAGCCATCTTCAACCTTCTTCTTGCCATCGATATTCCTTGGAGGGGAGATTAGAGCCGTTTGAAGGAATTTGTGAATTCTTTCGGGAATTCAAGGGTTCTTAGGACTTTTCTTTATTTCTTGCTGTTTCGATTTGTTTCTTTATTCCTACTTGTGCTGATTCATCATCTAATATTTTGCTGTTCTTGTTTGTGTTTCAGCCTTGATTCAAACTCCAAGAACTCTTCATTTAATCGGTTCTTTTATTGGCCGCATATAATCGACTCAAAATTCCCCAAAATTTAGGGTTCTTGCCGTTTTCTATTTCTTCTTGTTGGGTGAAATTCGGCTGCTGAAATTTGGGCAATTCATATTGGGTGTTCAATTGGACCGAATCGCAACTTAAATTCTCTTCTTGAACCCTTCAATTTCATCTATTTCTTTCTTTTCTTTTGCCGTCCAAATCCCTAATCTTCCAATTAAAAATCTGATTGTTTCAATCTACTTACTGTTTTGGTGATCTTGGCAGGTTCGGCTTGTGGGATTTCACTATTGGAGTTCGAGTTCATCTTCTTGAACTCCGAATACATTTATTCATTCGTTCTTTGTTCCTTGCTGCTCATTTAATTGAATTTGGGGATTTAATTTCAGATCTGATTAGTTTAATCTTGTTCTTTGTTTTTAATTTTTAGATCTGTTCGTTTAGAGCTTTCGTAGGAGTTTCTCGTGACTTGGCAACTCGATATTGGTCCGTACGCATCCCCGTATCATTTGGTATCAGAGCCAGGTTTCGATCCTGGGACCTGTGGGTTATGGGCCCACCACGCTTCCACTGCGACACTTTGAAACACTTTTGTACTCCTCGGTTAGCGACAAAGATTGTGTTGATGAACACTTAGATCGAAACGTGCTTGACTGTTCTATTTTATTTATTGATGATAAATCTATTTTGATGGTTGATAAAAAGATTCTTGTTTTTGATAATGCATGTGTGAGTGAATCTATAGACCATCGATTAAGGCATGGTAATCTGAATCTGTCCATTCACATGCGTTATACCTGTTCTATTATGCTTAAAATTGGACTACAAACTTGTTTGCGTTGCTATTTACTATTTCATGGCTATTCTTTTCAGTGGACTCAATTGCCATTAGTCCCGTTCGATCGAGGAAAGTCGAGTTCATTTGATTTTTTAGATTCGAGGACGAATCTTTTTGAGGAAGGGGGGAATGATACGAGTCATAAAGGACCAATCCAAGTTCAAGAACGTGATGGGCTCAAATTGCCACAAGGCCAAATAACGAGATCAAAGGCCCGACAAATGCGGTCCAAACTAAATGGGACCATTCAAGAGCTTGTTAACAAGGCCTTAGATTCATACACGAGAGAACAAAAAAATCAAGATTCACTTTCTTGTTTTCAAGAAAATCAAGAAATCGAATCTTGGCCTAATTTTGCTGTTCGAAGAGATTTCAAGAATCAAGAAATTCAAGATTTCAAATCTTGGAAATCTTGGTCCAAGAAACCAAATCTTGCAGCCAAAACGCATTGGATCTCTAGTACAAGCGTCAACGACCCAATTTTGGTAGGAGATGGATCACGAGCCCAAATTCTTGAAGGCGAGGCCCAATAACCAAAATCCAGCCCAATCAAGAAATTTCTTCATACTTAGTTGAAAATCAGGCCAAAATGTCAAAGGGCCCAATTCGTAAACATCCTACTTGTTTAATTTAATTTTTTAATCTTTAGGAGCATTACATGTAAAATTCGGCCTAAAACAGCCCATATAAGTGCATGGCCGAATTTACCTTGTTATTTTATTAATTAGGTTTAATTTTTATTAGTTACTTGTGAGATTAGGATTTGTTGGAGGCCTATATAAGCATTGGCCTGCCACCCTTTGTAAAAACATCTCATTATTATTTTTTTCTATCAAATTTCAGATTTGTTGAGTGTAGAATTTTCTTTGGGGTTTTCCCCAAGGATTCTCTCTTGAGTTTTCTTTAGAAGTTGTTTTAACAATCTTTTGATTGTGGGAGCCATCTTCAACCTTCTTCTTGCCATCGATATTCCTTGGAGGGGAGATTAGAGCCGTTTGAAGGAATTTGTGAATTCTTTCGGAAATTCAAGGGTTCTTAGGACTTTTCTTTATTTCTTGCTGTTTCGATTTGTTTCTTTATTCCTACTTGTGCCGATTCATCATCTAATATTTTGCTGTTCTTGTTTGTGTTTCAGCCTTGATTCAAACTCCAAGAACTCTTCATTTAATCGGTTCTTTTATTGGCCACATATAATCGACTCAAAATTCCCCAAAATTTAGGGTTCTTGCCGTTTTCTATTTCTTCTTGTTGGGTGAAATTCGGCTGCTGAAATTTGGGCAATTCATATTGGGTGTTCAATTGGACCGAATCGCAACTTAAATTCTCTTCTTGAACCCTTCAATTTCATCTATTTCTTTCTTTTCTTTTGCCGTCCAAATCCCTAATCTTCCAATTAAAAATCTGATTGTTTCAATCTACTTACTGTTTTGGTGTTCTTGGCAGGTTCGGCTTGTGGGATTTCACTATTGGAGTTCGATTTCATCTTCTTGAACTCCGAATACATTTATTCATTCGTTCTTTGTTCCTTGCTCCTCATTTAATTGAATTTGGGGATTTAATTTCAGATCTGATTAGTTTAATCTTGTTCTTTGTTTTTAATTTTTAGATCTGTTTGTTTAGAGCTTTCGTAGGAGTTTCTCGTGACTTGGCAACTCGATATTGGTCCGTACGCATCCTCGTATCATTTGGTATCAGAGCCAGGTTTCGATCCTGGGACCTGTGGGTTATGGGCCCACCACGCTTCCGCTGCGACACTTTGAAACACTTTTGTACTCCTCGGTTAGCGACAAAGATTGTGTTGATGAACACTTAGATCGAAACGTGCTTGACTGTCCTATTTTATTTATTGATGATAAATCTATTTTGATGGTTGATAAAAAGATTCTTGTTTTTGATAATGCATGTGTGAGTGAATCTATAGACCATCGATTAAGGCATGGTAATCTGAATCTGTCCATTCACATGCGTTATACCTGTTCTATTATGCTTAAAATTGGACTACAAACTTGTTTGCGTTGCTATTTACTATTTCATGGCTATTCTTTTCAGTGGACTCAATTGCTATTAGTCCCGTTCGATCGAGGAAAGTCGAGTTCATTTGATTTTTTAGATTCGAGGACGAATCTTTTTGAGGAAGGGGGAATGATACGAGTCATAAAGGCCCAATCCAAGTTCAAGAACGTGATGGGCTCAAATTGCCACAAGGCCAAATAACGAGATCAAAGGCCTGACAAATGCGGTCCAAACTAAATGGGACCATTCAAGAGCTTGTTAGCAAGGCCTTAGATTCATACACGAGAGAACAAAAAAATCAAGATTCACTTTCTTGTTTTCAAGAAAATCAAGAAATCAAATCTTGGCCCAATTTTGCTGTTCGAAGAGATTTCAAGAATCAAGAAATTCAAGATTTCAAATCTTGGAAATCTTGGTCCAAGAAACCAAATCTTGCAGCCAAAACGCATTGGATCTCTAGTACGAGCGTCAACGACCCAATTTTGGTAGGAGATGGATCACGAGCCCAAATTCTTGAAGGCGAGGCCCAATAACCAAAATCCAGCCCAATCAAGAAATTTCTTCATACTTAGTTGAAAATCAGGCCAAAATGTCAAAGGGCCCAATTCGTAAACATCCTACTTGTTTAATTTAATTTTTTAATCTTTAGGAGCATTACATGTAAAATTCGGCCTAAAACAGCCCATATAAGTGCATGGCCGAATTTACCTTGTTATTTTATTAATTAGGTTTAATTTTTATTAGTTACTTGTGAGATTAGGATTTGTTGGAGGCCTATATAAGCATTGGCCAGCCACCCTTTGTAAAAACATCTCATTATTATTTTTTTCTATCAAATTTCAGATTTGTTGAGTGTAGAATTTCCTTTGGGGTTTTCTCCAAGAATTCTCTCTTGAGTTTTCTTTAGAAGTTGTTTTAACAATCTTTTGATTGTGGGAGCCATCTTCAACCTTCTTCTTGCCATCGATATTCCTTGGAGGGGAGATTAGAGCCGTTTGAAGGAATTTGTGAATTCTTTCGGGAATTCAAGGGTTCTTAGGACTTTTCTTTATTTCTTGCTGTTTCGATTTGTTTCTTTATTCCTACTTGTGCTGATTCATCATCTAATATTTTGCTGTTCTTGTTTGTGTTTCAGCCTTGATTCAAACTCCAAGAACTCTTCATTTAATCGGTTCTTTTATTGGCCACATATAATCGACTCAAAATTCCCCAAAATTTAGGGTTCTTGCCGTTTTCTATTTCTTCTTGTTGGGTGAAATTCGGCTGCTGAAATTTGGGCAATTCATATTGGGTGTTCAATTGGACCGAATCGCAACTTAAATTCTCTTCTTGAACCCTTCAATTTCATCTATTTCTTTCTTTTCTTTTGCCGTCCAAATCCCTAATCTTCCAATTAAAAATCTGATTGTTTCAATCTACTTACTGTTTTGGTGTTCTTGGCAGGTTCGGCTTGTGGGATTTCACTATTGGAGTTCGATTTCATCTTCTTGAACTCCGAATACATTTATTCATTCGTTCTTTGTTCCTTGCTCCTCATTTAATTGAATTTGGGGATTTAATTTCAGATCTGATTAGTTTAATCTTATTCTTTGTTTTTAATTTTTAGATCTGTTCGTTTAGAGCTTTCGTAGGAGTTTCTCGTGACTTGGCAACTCGATATTGGTCCGTACGCATCCCCGTATCATTTGGTATCAGAGCCAGGTTTCGATCCTGGGACCTGTGGGTTATGGGCCCACCACGCTTCCGCTGCGACACTTTGAAACACTTTTGTACTCCTCGGTTAGCGACAAAGATTGTGTTGATGAACACTTAGATCGAAACGTGCTTGACTGTTCTATTTTATTTATTGATGATAAATCTATTTTGATGGTTGATAAAAAGATTCTTGTTTTTGATAATGCATGTGTGAGTGAATCTATAGACCATCGATTAAGGCATGGTAATCTGAATCTGTCCATTCACATGCGTTATACCTGTTCTATTATGCTTAAAATTGGACTACAAACTTGTTTGCGTTGCTATTTACTATTTCATGGCTATTCTTTTCAGTGGACTCAATTGCCATTAGTCCCGTTCGATCGAGGAAAGTCGAGTTCATTTGATTTTTTAGATTCGAGGACGAATCTTTTTGAGGAAGGGGGGAATGATACGAGTCATAAAGGCCCAATCCAAGTTCAAGAACGTGATGGGCTCAAATTGCCACAAGGCCAAATAACGAGATCAAAGGCCCGACAAATGCGGTCCAAACTAAATGGGACCATTCAAGAGCTTGTTAGCAAGGCCTTAGATTCATACACGAGAGAACAAAAAAATCAAGATTCACTTTCTTGTTTTCAAGAAAATCAAGAAATCGAATCTTGGCCTAATTTTGCTGTTCGAAGAGATTTCAAGAATCAAGAAATTCAAGATTTCAAATCTTGGAAATCTTGGTCCAAGAAACCAAATCTTGCAGCCAAAACGCATTGGATCTCTAGTACAAGCGTCAACGACCCAATTTTGGTAGGAGATGGATCACGAGCCCAAATTCTTGAAGGCGAGGCCCAATAACCAAAATCCAGCCCAATCAAGAAATTTCTTCATACTTAGTTGAAAATCAGGCCAAAATGTCAAAGGGCCCAATTCGTAAACATCCTACTTGTTTAATTTAATTTTTTAATCTTTAGGAGCATTACATGTAAAATTCGGCCTAAAACAGCCCATATAAGTGCATGGCCGAATTTACCTTGTTATTTTATTAATTAGGTTTAATTTTTATTAGTTACTTGTGAGATTAGGATTTGTTGGAGGACTATATAAGCATTGGCCTGCCACCCTTTGTAAAAACATCTCATTATTATTTTTTTCTATCAAATTTCAGATTTGTTGAGTGTAGAATTTTCTTTGGGGTTTTCCCCAAGGATTCTCTCTTGAGTTTTCTTTAGAAGTTGTTTTAACAATCTTTTGATTGTGGGAGCCATCTTCAACCTTCTTCTTGCCATCGATATTCCTTGGAGGGGAGATTAGAGCCGTTTGAAGGAATTTGTGAATTCTTTCGGAATTCAAGGGTTCTTAGGACTTTTCTTTATTTCTTGCTGTTTCGATTTGTTTCTTTATTCCTACTTGTGCCGATTCATCATCTAATATTTTGCTGTTCTTGTTTGTGTTTCAGCCTTGATTCAAACTCCAAGAACTCTTCATTTAATCGGTTCTTTTATTGGCCACATATAATCGACTCAAAATTCCCCAAAATTTAGGGTTCTTGCCGTTTTCTATTTCTTCTTGTTGGGTGAAATTCGGCTGCTGAAATTTGGGCAATTCATATTGGGTGTTCAATTGGACCGAATCGCAACTTAAATTCTCTTCTTGAACCCTTCAATTTCATCTATTTCTTTCTTTTCTTTTGCCGTCCAAATCCCTAATCTTCCAATTAAAAATCTGATTGTTTCAATCTACTTACTGTTTTGGTGTTCTTGGTAGGTTCGGCTTGTGGGATTTCACTATTGGAGTTCGATTTCATCTTCTTGAACTCCGAATACATTTATTCATTCGTTCTTTGTTCCTTGCTGCTCATTTAATTGAATTTGGGGATTTAATTTCAGATCTGATTAGTTTAATCTTGTTCTTTGTTTTTAATTTTAGATCTGTTCGTTTAGAGCTTTCGTAGGAGTTTCTCGTGACTTGGCAACTCGATATTGGTCCGTACGCATCCCCGTATCATTTGGTATCAGAGCCAGGTTTCGATCCTGGGACCTGTGGGTTATGGGCCCACCACGCTTCCGCTGCGACACTTTGAAACACTTTTGTACTCCTCGGTTAGCGACAAAGATTGTGTTGATGAACACTTAGATCGAAACGTGCTTGACTGTCCTATTTTATTTATTGATGATAAATCTATTTTGATGGTTGATAAAAAGATTCTTGTTTTTGATAATGCATGTGTGAGTGAATCTATAGACCATCGATTAAGGCATGGTAATCTGAATCTGTCCATTCACATGCGTTATACCTGTTCTATTATGCTTAAAATTGGACTACAAACTTGTTTGCGTTGCTATTTACTATTTCATGGCTATTCTTTTCAGTGGACTCAATTGCATTAGTCCCGTTCGATCGAGGAAAGTCGAGTTCATTTATTTTTTAGATTCGAGGACGAATCTTTTTGAGGAAGGGGGGAATGATACGAGTCATAAAGGCCCAATCCAAGTTCAAGAACGTGATGGGCTCAAATTGCCACAAGGCCAAATAACGAGATCAAAGGCCTGACAAATGCGGTCCAAACTAAATGGGACCATTCAAGAGCTTGTTAGCAAGGCCTTAGATTCATACACGAGAGAACAAAAAAATCAAGATTCACTTTCTTGTTTTCAAGAAAATCAAGAAATCGAATCTTGGCCCAATTTTGCTGTTCGAAGAGATTTCAAGAATCAAGAAAATCAAGATTTCAAATCTTGGAAATCTTGGTCCAAGAAACCAAATCTTGCAGCCAAAACGCATTGGATCTCTAGTACGAGCGTCAACGACCCAATTTTGGTAGGAGATGGATCACGAGCCCAAATTCTTGAAGGCGAGGCCCAATAACCAAAATCCAGCCCAATCAAGAAATTTCTTCATACTTAGTTGAAAATCAGGCCAAAATGTCAAAGGGCCCAATTCGTAAACATCCTACTTGTTTAATTTAATTTTTTAATCTTTAGGAGCATTACATGTAAAATTCGGCCTAAAACAGCCCATATAAGTGCATGGCCGAATTTACCTTGTTATTTTATTAATTAGGTTTAATTTTTATTAGTTACTTGTGAGATTAGGATTTGTTGGAGGCCTATATAAGCATTGGCCAGCCACCCTTTGTAAAAACATCTCATTATTATTTTTTTCTATCAAATTTCAGATTTGTTGAGTGTAGAATTTTCTTTGGGGTTTTCTCCAAGAATTCTCTCTTGAGTTTTCTTTAGAAGTTGTTTTAACAATCTTTTGATTGTGGGAGCCATCTTCAACCTTCTTCTTGCCATCGATATTCTTGGAGGGGAGATTAGAGCCGTTTGAAGGAATTTGTGAATTCTTTCGGGAATTCAAGGGTTCTTAGGACTTTTCTTTATTTCTTGCTGTTTCGATTTGTTTCTTTATTCCTACTTGTGCTGATTCATCATCTAATATTTTGCTGTTCTTGTTTGTGTTTCAGCCTTGATTCAAACTCCAAGAACTCTTCATTTAATCGGTTCTTTTATTGGCCACATATAATCGACTCAAAATTCCCCAAAATTTAGGGTTCTTGCCGTTTTCTATTTCTTCTTGTTGGGTGAAATTCGGCTGCTGAAATTTGGGCAATTCATATTGGGTGTTCAATTGGACCGAATCGCAACTTAAATTCTCTTCTTGAACCCTTCAATTTCATATATTTCTTTCTTTTCTTTTGCCGTCCAAATCCCTAATCTTCCAATTAAAAATCTGATTGTTTCAATCTACTTACTGTTTTGGTGTTCTTGGCAGGTTCGGCTTGTGGGATTTCACTATTGGAGTTCGATTTCATCTTCTTGAACTCCGAATACATTTATTCATTCGTTCTTGTTCCTTGCTGCTCATTTAATTGAATTTGGGGATTTAATTTCAGATCTGATTAGTTTAATCTTGTTCTTTGTTTTTAATTTTAGATCTGTTCGTTTAGAGCTTTCGTAGGAGTTTCTCGTGACTTGGCAACTCGATATTGGTCCGTACGCATCCCCGTATCATTTGGTATCAGAGCCAGGTTTCGATCCTGGACCTGTGGGTTATGGGCCCACCACGCTTCCGCTGCGACACTTTGAAACACTTTTGTACTCCTCGGTTAGCGACAAAGATTGTGTTGATGAACACTTAGATCGAAACGTGCTTGACTGTCTATTTCATTTATTGATGATAAATCTATTTTGATGGTTGATAAATAGATTCTTGTTTTTGATAATGCATGTGTGAGTGAATCTATAGACCATCGTTAAGGCATGGTAATCTGAATCTGTCCATTCACATGCGTTATACCTGTTCTATTATGCTTAAATTGGACTACAAACTTGTTTGCGTTGCTATTTACTATTTCATGGCTATTCTTTTCAGTGGACTCAATTGCCATTAGTCCCGTTCGATCGAGGAAAGTCGAGTTCATTTGATTTTTTAGATTCGAGGACGAATCTTTTTGAGGAAGGGGGGAATGATAGAGTCATAAAGGCCCAATCCAAGTTCAAGAACGTGATGGGCTCAAATTGCCACAAGGCCAAATAACGAGATCAAAGGCCTGACAAATGCGGTCCAAACTAAATGGGACCATTCAAGAGCTGTTAGCAAGGCCTTAGATTCATACACGAGAGAACAAAAAAATCAAGATTCACTTTCTTGTTTTCAAGAAAATCAAGAAATCGAATCTTGGCCCAATTTTGCTGTTCGAAGAGATTTCAAGAATCAAGAAATCAAGATTTCAAATCTTGGAAATCTTGGTCCAAGAAACCAAATCTTGCAGCCAAAACGCATTGGATCTCTAGTACGAGCGTCAACGACCCAATTTTGGTAGGAGATGGATCACGAGCCCAAATTCTTGAAGGCGAGGCCCAATAACCAAAATCCAGCCCAATCAAGAAATTTCTTCATACTTAGTTGAAAATCAGGCCAAAATGTCAAAGGGCCCAATTCGTAAACATCCTACTTGTTTAATTTAATTTTTTAATCTTTAGGAGCATTACATGTAAAATTCGGCCTAAAACAGCCCATATAAGTGCATGGCCGAATTTACCTTGTTATTTTATTAATTAGGTTTAATTTTTATTAGTTACTTGTGAGATTAGGATTTGTTGGAGGCCTATATAAGCATTGGCCAGCCACCCTTTGTAAAAACATCTCATTATTATTTTTTTCTATCAAATTTCAAATTTGTTGAGTGTAGAATTTTCTTTGGGGTTTTCTCCAAGAATTCTCTCTTGAGTTTTCTTTAGAAGTTGTTTTAACAATCTTTTGATTGTGGGAGCCATCTTCAACCTTCTTCTTGCCATCGATATTCCTTGGAGGGGAGATTAGAGCCGTTTGAAGGAATTTGTGAATTCTTTCGGGAATTCAAGGGTTCTTAGGACTTTCTTTATTTCTTGCTGTTTCGATTTGTTTCTTTATTCCTACTTGTGCCGATTCATCATCTAATATTTTGCTGTTCTTGTTTGTGTTTCAGCCTTGATTCAAACTCCAAGAACTCTTCATTTAATCGGTTCTTTTATTGGCCACATATAATCGACTCAAAATTCCCCAAAATTTAGGGTTCTTGCCGTTTTCTATTTCTTCTTGTTGGGTGAAATTCGGCTGCTGAAATTTGGGCAATTCATATTGGGTGTTCAATTGGACCGAATCGCAACTTAAATTCTCTTCTTGAACCCTTCAATTTCATCTATTTCTTTCTTTTCTTTTGCCGTCCAAATCCCTAATCTTCCAATTAAAAATCTGATTGTTTCAATCTACTTACTGTTTTGGTGTTCTTGGCAGGTTCGGCTTGTGGGATTTCACTATTGGAGTTCGATTTCATCTTCTTGAACTCCGAATACATTTATTCATTCGTTCTTTGTTCCTTGCTGCTCATTTAATTGAATTTGGGGATTTAATTTCAGATCTGATTAGTTTAATCTTGTTCTTTGTTTTTAATTTTCAGATCTGTTCGTTTAGAGCTTTCGTAGGAGTTTCTCGTGACTTGGCAACTCGATATTGGTCCGTACGCATCCCCGTATCATTTGGTATCAGAGCCAGGTTTCGATCCTGGGACCTGTGGGTTATGGGCCCACCACGCTTCCGCTGCGACACTTTGAAACACTTTTGTACTCCTCGGTTAGCGACAAAGATTGTGTTGATGAACACTTAGATCGAAACGTGCTTGACTGTCCTATTTTATTTATTGATGATAAATCTATTTTGATGGTTGATAAAAAGATTCTTGTTTTTGATAATGCATGTGTGAGTGAATCTATAGACCATCGATTAAGGCATGGTAATCTGAATCTGTCCATTCACATGCGTTATACCTGTTCTATTATGCTTAAAATTGGACTACAAACTTGTTTGCGTTGCTATTTACTATTTCATGGCTATTCTTTTCAGTGGACTCAATTGCCATTAGTCCCGTTCGATCGAGGAAAGTCGAGTTCATTTATTTTTTAGATTCGAGGACGAATCTTTTTGAGGAAGGGGGGAATGATACGAGTCATAAAGGCCCAATCCAAGTTCAAGAACGTGATGGGCTCAAATTGCCACAAGGCCAAATAACGAGATCAAAGGCCCGACAAATGCGGTCCAAACTAAATGGGACCATTCAAGAGCTTGTTAGCAAGGCCTTAGATTCATACACGAGAGAACAAAAAAATCAAGATTCACTTTCTTGTTTTCAAGAAAATCAAGAAATCGAATCTTGGCCTAATTTTGCTGTTCGAAGAGATTTCAAGAATCAAGAAAATCAAGATTTCAAATCTTGGAAATCTTGGTCCAAGAAACCAAATCTTGCAGCCAAAACGCATTGGATCTCTAGTACGAGCGTCAACGACCCAATTTTGGTAGGAGATGGATCACGAGCCCAAATTCTTGAAGGCGAGGCCCAATAACCAAAATCCAGCCCAATCAAGAAATTTCTTCATACTTAGTTGAAAATCAGGCCAAAATGTCAAAGGGCCCAATTCGTAAACATCCTACTTGTTTAATTTAATTTTTTAATCTTTAGGAGCATTACATGTAAAATTCGGCCTAAAACAGCCCATATAAGTGCATGGCCGAATTTACCTTGTTATTTTATTAATTAGGTTTAATTTTTATTAGTTACTTGTGAGATTAGGATTTGTTGGAGGCCTATATAAGCATTGGCCAGCCACCCTTTGTAAAAACATCTCATTATTATTTTTTTCTATCAAATTTCAGATTTGTTGAGTGTAGAATTTTCTTTGGGGTTTTCTCCAAGAATTCTCTCTTGAGTTTTCTTTAGAAGTTGTTTTAACAATCTTTTGATTGTGGGAGCCATCTTCAACCTTCTTCTTGCCATCGATATTCCTTGGAGGGGAGATTAGAGCCGTTTGAAGGAATTTGTGAATTCTTTCGGGAATTCAAGGGTTCTTAGGACTTTTCTTTATTTCTTGCTGTTTCGATTTGTTTCTTTATTCCTACTTGTGCCGATTCATCATCTAATATTTTGCTGTTCTTGTTTGTGTTTCAGCCTTGATTCAAACTCCAAGAACTCTTCATTTAATCGGTTCTTTTATTGGCCACATATAATCGACTCAAAATTCCCCAAAATTTAGGGTTCTTGCCGTTTTCTATTTCTTATTGTTGGGTGAAATTCGGCTGCTGAAATTTGGGCAATTCATATTGGGTGTTCAATTGGACCGAATCGCAACTTAAATTCTCTTCTTGAACCCTTCAATTTCATCTATTTCTTTCTTTTCTTTTGCCGTCCAAATCCTAATCTTCCAATTAAAAATCTGATTGTTTCAATCTACTTACTGTTTTGGTGTTCTTAGCAGGTTCGGCTTGTGGGATTTCACTATTGGAGTTCGATTTCATCTTCTTAAACTCCGAATACATTTATTCATTCGTTCTTTGTTCCTTGCTGCTCATTTAATTGAATTTGGGGATTTAATTTCAGATCTGATTAGTTTAATCTTGTTCTTTGTTTTTAATTTTCAGATCTGTTCGTTTAGAGCTTTCGTAGGAGTTTCTCGTGACTTGGCAACTCGATATTGGTCCGTACGCATCCCCGTATCATTTGGTATCAGAGCCAGGTTTCGATCCTGGGACCTGTGGGTTATGGGCCCACCACGCTTCCGCTGCGACACTTTGAAACACTTTTGTACTCCTCGGTTAGCGACAAAGATTGTGTTGATGAACACTTAGATCGAAACGTGCTTGACTGTCCTATTTTATTTGTTGATGATAAATCTATTTTGATGGTTGATAAAAAGATTCTTGTTTTTGATAATGCATGTGTGAGTGAATCTATAGACCATCGATTAAGGCATGGTAATCTGAATCTGTCCATTCACATGGTTATACCTGTTCTATTATGCTTAAAATTGGACTACAAACTTGTTTGCGTTGCTATTTACTATTTCATGGCTATTCTTTTCAGTGGACTCAATTGCCATTAGTCCCGTTCGATCGAGGAAAGTCGAGTTCATTTGATTTTTTAGATTCAAGGACGAATCTTTTTGAGGAAGGGGGGAATGATACGAGTCATAAAGGCCCAATCCAAGTTCAAGAACGTGATGGGCTCAAATTGCCACAAGGCCAAATAACGAGATCAAAGGCCCGACAAATGCGGTCCAAACTAAATGGGACCATTCAAGAGCTTGTTAGCAAGGCCTTAGATTCATACACGAGAGAACAAAAAAATCAAGATTCACTTTCTTGTTTTCAAGAAAATCAAGAAATCGAATCTTGGCCTAATTTTGCTGTTCGAAGAGATTTCAAGAATCAAGAAAATCAAGATTTCAAATCTTGGAAATCTTGGTCCAAGAAACCAAATCTTGCAGCCAAAACGCATTGGATCTCTAGTACGAGCGTCAACGACCCAATTTTGGTAGGAGATGGATCACGAGCCCAAATTCTTGAAGGCGAGGCCCAATAACCAAAATCCAGCCCAATCAAGAAATTTCTTCATACTTAGTTGAAAATCAGGCCAAAATGTCAAAGGGCCCAATTCGTAAACATCCTACTTGTTTAATTTAATTTTTAATCTTTAGGAGCATTACATGTAAAATTCGGCCTAAAACAGCCCATATAAGTGCATGGCCGAATTTACCTTGTTATTTTATTAATTAGGTTTAATTTTTATTAGTTACTTGTGAGATTAGGATTTGTTGGAGGCCTATATAAGCATTGGCCAGCCACCCTTTGTAAAAACATCTCATTATTATTTTTTTCTATCAAATTTCAATTTGTTGATGTAGAATTTTCTTTGGGGTTTTCTCCAAGAATTCTCTCTTGAGTTTTCTTTAGAAGTTGTTTTAACAATCTTTTGATTGTGGGAGCCATCTTCAACCTTCTTCTTGCCATCGATATTCCTTGGAGGGGAGATTAGAGCCGTTTGAAGGAATTTGTGAATTCTTCGGGAATTCAAGGGTTCTTAGGACTTTTCTTTATTTCTTGCTGTTTCGATTTGTTTCTTTATTCCTACTTGTGCCGATTCATCATCTAATATTTTGCTGTTCTTGTTTGTGTTTCAGCCTTGATTCAAACTCCAAGAACTCTTCATTTAATCGGTTCTTTTATTGGCCACATATAATCGACTCAAAATTCCCCAAAATTTAGGGTTCTTGCCGTTTTCTATTTCTTCTTGTTGGGTGAAATTCGGCTGCTGAAATTTGGGCAATTCATATTGGGTGTTCAATTGGACCGAATCGCAACTTAAATTCTCTTCTTGAACCCTTCAATTTCATCTATTTCTTTCTTTTCTTTTGCCGTCCAAATCCTAATCTTCCAATTAAAAATCTGATTGTTTCAATCTACTTACTGTTTTGGTGTTCTTGGCAGGTTCGGCTTGTGGGATTTCACTATTGGAGTTCGATTTCATCTTCTTAACTCCGAATACATTTATTCATTCGTTCTTTGTTCCTTGCTGCTCATTTAATTGAATTTGGGGATTTAATTTCAGATCTGATTAGTTTAATCTTGTTCTTTGTTTTTAATTTTCAGATTGTTCGTTTAGAGCTTTGTAGGAGTTTCTCGTGACTTGGCAACTCGATATTGGTCCGTACGCATCCCGTATCATTTGGTATCAGAGCCAGGTTTCGATCCTGGGACCTGTGGGTTATGGGCCCACCACGCTTCCGCTGCGACACTTTGAAACACTTTTGTACTCCTCGGTTAGCGACAAAGATTGTGTTGATGAACACTTAGATCGAAACGTGCTTGACTGTCCTATTTTATTTTTGATGATAAATCTATTTTGATGGTTGATAAAAAGATTCTTGTTTTTGATAATGCATGTGTGAGTGAATCTATAGACCATCGATTAAGGCATGGTAATCTGAATCTGTCCATTCACATGTGTTATACCTGTTCTATTATGCTTAAAATTGGACTACAAACTTGTTTGCGTTGCTATTTACTATTTCATGGCTATTCTTTTCAGTGGACTCAATTGCCATTAGTCCCGTTCGATCGAGGAAAGTCGAGTTCATTTATTTTTTAGATTCGAGGACGAATCTTTTTGAGGAAGGGGGAATGATACGAGTCATAAAGGCCCAATCCAAGTTCAAGAACGTGATGGGCTCAAATTGCCACAAGGCCAAATAACGAGATCAAAGGCCTGACAAATGCGGTCCAAACTAAATGGGCCATTCAAGAGCTTGTTAGCAAGGCCTTAGATTCATACACGAGAGAACAAAAAAATCAAGATTCACTTTCTTGTTTTCAAGAAAATCAAGAAATCGAATCTTGGCCCAATTTTGCTGTTCGAAGAGATTTCAAGAATCAAGAAAATCAAGATTTCAAATCTTGGAAATCTTGGTCCAAGAAACCAAATCTTGCAGCCAAAACGCATTGGATCTCTAGTACGAGCGTCAACGACCCAATTTTGGTAGGAGATGGATCACGAGCCCAAATTCTTGAAGGCGAGGCCCAATAACCAAAATCCAGCCCAATCAAGAAATTTCTTCATACTTAGTTGAAAATCAGGCCAAAATGTCAAAGGGCCCAATTCGTAAACATCCTACTTGTTTAATTTAATTTTTTAATCTTTAGGAGCATTACATGTAAAATTCGGCCTAAAACAGCCCATATAAGTGCATGGCCGAATTTACCTTGTTATTTTATTAATTAGGTTTAATTTTTATTAGTGACTTGTGAGATTAGGATTTGTTGGAGGCCTATATAAGCATTGGCCAGCCACCCTTTGTAAAAACATCTCATTATTATTTTTTTCTATCAAATTTCAAATTTGTTGAGTGTAGAATTTTCTTTGGGTTTTCTCCAAGAATTCTCTCTTGAGTTTTCTTTAGAAGTTGTTTTAACAATCTTTTGATTGTGGGAGCCATCTTCAACCTTCTTCTTGCCATCGATATTCCTTGGAGGGGAGATTAGAGCCGTTTGAAGGAATTTGTGAATTCTTTCGGGAATTCAAGGGTTCTTAGGACTTTTCTTTATTTCTTGCTGTTTCGATTTGTTTCTTTATTCCTACTTGTGCCGATTCATCATCTAATATTTTGCTGTTCTTGTTTGTGTTTCAGCCTTGATTCAAACTCCAAGAACTCTTCATTTAATCGGTTCTTTTATTGGCCACATATAATCGACTCAAAATTCCCCAAAATTTAGGGTTCTTGCCGTTTTCTATTTCTTATTGTTGGGTGAAATTCGGCTGCTGAAATTTGGGCAATTCATATTGGGTGTTCAATTGGACCGAATCGCAACTTAAATTCTCTTCTTGAACCCTTCAATTTCATCTATTTCTTTCTTTTCTTTTGCCGTCCAAATCCTTAATCTTCCAATTAAAAATCTGATTGTTTCAATCTACTTACTGTTTTGGTGTTCTTAGCAGGTTCGGCTTGTGGGATTTCACTATTGGAGTTCGATTTCATCTTCTTGAACTCCGAATACATTTATTCATTCGTTCTTTGTTCCTTGCTGCTCATTTAATTGAATTTGGGGATTTAATTTCAGATCTGATTAGTTTAATCTTGTTCTTTGTTTTTAATTTTCAGATCTGTTCGTTTAGAGCTTTCGTAGGAGTTTCTCGTGACTTGGCAACTCGATATTGGTCCGTACGCATCCCCGTATCATTTGGTATCAGAGCCAGGTTTCGATCCTGGACCTGTGGGTTATGGGCCCACCACGCTTCCGCTGCGACACTTTGAAACACTTTTGTACTCCTCGGTTAGCGACAAAGATTGTGTTGATGAACACTTAGATCGAAACGTGCTTGACTGTCCTATTTTATTGTTGATGATAAATCTATTTTGATGGTTGATAAAAAGATTCTTGTTTTTGATAATGCATGTGTGAGTGAATCTATAGACCATCGATTAAGGCATGGTAATCTGAATCTGTCCATTCACATGCGTTATACCTGTTCTATTATGCTTAAAATTGGACTACAAACTTGTTTGCGTTGCTATTTACTATTTCATGGCTATTCTTTTCAGTGGACTCAATTGCCATTAGTCCCGTTCGATCGAGGAAAGTCGAGTTCATTTGATTTTTTAGATTCAAGGACGAATCTTTTTGAGGAAGGGGGGAATGATACGAGTCATAAAGGCCCAATCCAAGTTCAAGAACGTGATGGGCTCAAATTGCCACAAGGCCAAATAACGAGATCAAAGGCCCGACAAATGCGGTCCAAACTAAATGGGACCATTCAAGAGCTTGTTAGCAAGGCCTTAGATTCATACACGAGAGAACAAAAAAATCAAGATTCACTTTCTTGTTTTCAAGAAAATCAAGAAATCGAATCTTGGCCTAATTTTGCTGTTCGAAGAGATTTCAAGAATCAAGAAAATCAAGATTTCAAATCTTGGAAATCTTGGTCCAAGAAACCAAATCTTGCAGCCAAAACGCATTGGATCTCTAGTACGAGCGTCAACGACCCAATTTTGGTAGGAGATGGATCACGAGCCCAAATTCTTGAAGGCGAGGCCCAATAACCAAAATCCAGCCCAATCAAGAAATTTCTTCATACTTAGTTGAAAATCAGGCCAAAATGTCAAAGGGCCCAATTCGTAAACATCCTACTTGTTTAATTTAATTTTTTAATCTTTAGGAGCATTACATGTAAAATTCGGCCTAAAACAGCCCATATAAGTGCATGGCCGAATTTACCTTGTTATTTTTATTAGTTTAATTTTATTAGTTACTTGTGAGATTAGGATTTGTTGGAGGCCTATATAAGCATTGGCCAGCCACCCTTTGTAAAAACATCTCATTATTATTTTTTTCTATCAAATTTCAGATTTGTTGAGTGTAGAATTTTCTTTGGGGTTTTCTCCAAGAATTCTCTCTTGAGTTTTCTTTAGAAGTTGTTTTAACAATCTTTTGATTGTGGGAGCCATCTTCAACCTTCTTCTTGCCATCGATATTCCTTGGAGGGGAGATTAGAGCCGTTTGAAGGAATTTGTGAATTCTTTCGGGAATTCAAGGGTTCTTAGGACTTTTCTTTATTTCTTGCTGTTTCGATTTGTTTCTTTATTCCTACTTGTGCCGATTCATCATCTAATATTTTGCTGTTCTTGTTTGTGTTTCAGCCTTGATTCAAACTCCAAGAACTCTTCATTTAATCGGTTCTTTTATTGGCCACATATAATCGACTCAAAATTCCCCAAAATTTAGGGTTCTTGCCGTTTTCTATTTCTTATTGTTGGGTGAAATTCGGCTGCTGAAATTTGGGCAATTCATATTGGGTGTTCAATTGGACCGAATCGCAACTTAAATTCTCTTCTTGAACCCTTCAATTTCATCTATTTCTTTCTTTTCTTTTGCCGTCCAAATCCTTAATCTTCCAATTAAAAATCTGATTGTTTCAATCTACTTACTGTTTTGGTGTTCTTAGCAGGTTCGGCTTGTGGGATTTCACTATTGGAGTTCGATTTCATCTTCTTGAACTCCGAATACATTTATTCATTCGTTCTTTGTTCCTTGCTGCTCATTTAATTGAATTTGGGGATTTAATTTCAGATCTGATTAGTTTAATCTTGTTCTTTGTTTTTAATTTTCAGATCTGTTCGTTTAGAGCTTTCGTAGGAGTTTCTCGTGACTTGGCAACTCGATATTGGTCCGTACGCATCCCCGTATCATTTGGTATCAGAGCCAGGTTTCGATCCTGGGACCTGTGGGTTATGGGCCCACCACGCTTCCGCTGCGACACTTTGAAACACTTTTGTACTCCTCGGTTAGCGACAAAGATTGTGTTGATGAACACTTAGATCGAAACGTGCTTGACTGTCCTATTTTATTTGTTGATGATAAATCTATTTTGATGGTTGATAAAAAGATTCTTGTTTTTGATAATGCATGTGTGAGTGAATCTATAGACCATCGATTAAGGCATGGTAATCTGAATCTGTCCATTCACATGCGTTATACCTGTTCTATTATGCTTAAAATTGGACTACAAACTTGTTTGCGTTGCTATTTACTATTTCATGGCTATTCTTTTCAGTGGACTCAATTGCCATTAGTCCCGTTCGATCGAGGAAAGTCGAGTTCATTTGATTTTTTAGATTCAAGGACGAATCTTTTTGAGGAAGGGGGGAATGATACGAGTCATAAAGGCCCAATCCAAGTTCAAGAACGTGATGGGCTCAAATTGCCACAAGGCCAAATAACGAGATCAAAGGCCCGACAAATGCGGTCCAAACTAAATGGGACCATTCAAGAGCTTGTTAGCAAGGCCTTAGATTCATACACGAGAGAACAAAAAATCAAGATTCACTTTCTTGTTTTCAAGAAAATCAAGAAATCGAATCTTGGCCTAATTTTGCTGTTCGAAGAGATTTCAAGAATCAAGAAAATCAAGATTTCAAATCTTGGAAATCTTGGTCCAAGAAACCAAATCTTGCAGCCAAAACGCATTGGATCTCTAGTACGAGCGTCAACGACCCAATTTTGGTAGGAGATGGATCACGAGCCCAAATTCTTGAAGGCGAGGCCCAATAACCAAAATCCAGCCCAATCAAGAAATTTCTTCATACTTAGTTGAAAATCAGGCCAAAATGTCAAAGGGCCCAATTCGTAAACATCCTACTTGTTTAATTTAATTTTTTAATCTTTAGGAGCATTACATGTAAAATTCGGCCTAAAACAGCCCATATAAGTGCATGGCCGAATTTACCTTGTTATTTTATTAATTAGGTTTAATTTTTATTAGTTACTTGTGAGATTAGGATTTGTTGGAGGCCTATATAAGCATTGGCCAGCCACCCTTTGTAAAAACATCTCATTATTATTTTTTTCTATCAAATTTCAGATTTGTTGAGTGTAGAATTTTCTTTGGGGTTTTCTCCAAGAATTCTCTCTTGAGTTTTCTTTAGAAGTTGTTTTAACAATCTTTTGATTGTGGGAGCCATCTTCAACCTTCTTCTTGCCATCGATATTCCTTGGAGGGAGATTAGAGCCGTTTGAAGGAATTTGTGAATTCTTTCGGGAATTCAAGGGTTCTTAGGACTTTTCTTTATTTCTTGCTGTTTCGATTTGTTTCTTTATTCCTACTTGTGCCGATTCATCATCTAATATTTTGCTGTTCTTGTTTGTGTTTCAGCCTTGATTCAAACTCCAAGAACTCTTCATTTAATCGGTTCTTTTATTGGCCACATATAATCGACTCAAAATTCCCCAAAATTTAGGGTTCTTGCCGTTTTCTATTTCTTCTTGTTGGGTGAAATTCGGCTGCTGAAATTTGGGCAATTCATATTGGGTGTTCAATTGGACCGAATCGCAACTTAAATTCTCTTCTTGAACCCTTCAATTTCATCTATTTCTTTCTTTTCTTTTGCCGTCCAAATCCTTAATCTTCCAATTAAAAATCTGATTGTTTCAATCTACTTACTGTTTTGGTGTTCTTAGCAGGTTCGGCTTGTGGGATTTCACTATTGGAGTTCGATTTCATCTTCTTGAACTCCGAATACATTTATTCATTCGTTCTTTGTTCCTTGCTGCTCATTTAATTGAATTTGGGGATTTAATTTCAGATCTGATTAGTTTAATCTTGTTCTTTGTTTTTAATTTTCAGATCTGTTCGTTTAGAGCTTTCGTAGGAGTTTCTCGTGACTTGGCAACTCTATCTTGGTCCGCGTGCATCCCCGTATCAAAACTTATGTGAGACTATTCTTCTATATCTACTGGATGATGTTTTGTCTTATATGCATATTTAGAAAGTGTATTATCTTTGCTACGATGGAAATTCTAGAGCTAGTAATTTTGATTAAAGTCTATGAGTTCAATCAGGATATTTGTTTCCTAGAGCTAATATGGTTGAAAAGAGTATAGTGATATGTTATTATTTGATAGTTTAAATCAACCTAGTTGTTTTTATCAGAGTAAGCTGATTTGTTAAGATGTAGTTTGATTTATATGTAAGCATGTCCCTTAAGGAATAAATTATGTGAATTCATGAGTATAAATATAGACAGATTGTCTGAATGAAGAAATTATATCAAGAAAGTATGATATAGAGATACACTTATTGGATTGCTCTAACTGAATGATGTTATTACGAGTTAAAGTTGTTTTGATTTGAAAGGTTAACGCATTTATGAAAGTTTGAGTAGTCGGATTCGTTTTAGTAAAGTTCCAAACAGTTAAAGGTATTGTTAACCGAAGCAATGATTCTAGAATCGGCTGAATTGAGTAAAGAATTTGTGATTTTTATGATGTACTATTAAATAGAATGGAATGTGTTTTAATATAAGAATATAAAGAGGTAGTTTGTATTTTCAGACGGTTAAGGTCATATTACGAAGAACTATTAGACTGGTGATTTAGAGACGGCGACTATTATGTCTGTGTTGAGAATTGGATGACTTCGTATGTTTGATGGGAAATGTCACGTGCTTCCTAGTCCAAAAAGTTAAAGTATTGAATGTCCTATAAAGATCTGAAATTTAAGACAGTGTCAATGGTTTGTGATCATGAAAGATTTCGAGTAAGTTATTGATTTAATCTCTGAGAAAGCAGTTATAGTTACAGATGCCTGGATGGAAAATCTTTGTTTATTTTGTGAGTACTAGTTACTTGATTGACCTTATTTGATGACGGTCTAATTCTAGATAGAATTTACGTACTTATGAATCCAGAACTTAAGCAAAAGTTCTTGTACAAGGCTCAGTAGTATATGTCTATTCATCCAAGAGTAGTAAAATGTGCAATTATATGATGTAGACGTTCTAGTGAATGAGTATGTACCATGATATTTTGAAATTATGATCAAACATCTATTTGTTAGGAAGTAAGCCGAACATCAAGTGTATTCAGGACTAATACAGTCAGTGATTGTGCGAGAGTGATAATGAGATAGAGTACTATAGATTTCGTATCGGGATTGTCATTTTCTCCGAAAAGAAAGATGTTATTTGGATTATGGTTGATTGTTTGGAAAAGATCCTTA
The DNA here is from genome assembly GCF_007990345.1 of Gossypium hirsutum. Lineage (NCBI taxonomy): Eukaryota > Viridiplantae > Streptophyta > Magnoliopsida > Malvales > Malvaceae > Gossypium > Gossypium hirsutum. The sequence goes on along the minus strand of NC_053427.1, from coordinate 34,314,707 downwards.
TGATCATTCAGTATGTACAGAGTTCCTATTTGACAAATCAATTGAACTATGTGTTCCTGAGAGAGTAATTCAGAATTTTGATAATATGTTCCGACACTGTATTCTAAAGTTCAAAGGTTATTGGAAAGAGATATACGAGGCTAAAATCGATTTGTGATTCTGAGAATTTAGTGAAAGTGATTCATAAGAGTTGGAAGCTACATCTTCTAGTAAGATTTTCGGGGACAAAAATCCTTAAAGGAGGAGAGTTGTAACATTTCGGTTTAGGGTCTAGTCAAAATAGTAGTTTCAAGACCACAAATCTAACGTAAGAAAATTTATTTTTATTATATTTTTATGGTCTATTATTTCACGAAAAGATTTTGTGGAAATTTCGTTTGAAAATTTTGACGTTTGGGCACTCAATTTAGTCAAAAGGACTAAATCGTAAAAAGTGCAAAAGTTGAGTTTTACATGCTAGAGGTGTCCAATTATTATGAAATTTTAAATTGGAGGTCCTTATATCGTAATTAGACCATTGGTTAAGTTGGTGGACAAAAATGGACATGGTTAGGCATGTTTCCAAAGTTTTTCATTACGGGCATTTTGGTCCTTTAGTTATTAAAATGAATTAAAAACAAAAATAAAAAACCCAAAAATTTGTCCATCTTCCTCCTTGGCTGAAATTTGCAAGAGGAAGCCATGGCTAGGGTTTTTGAAGCTTTCAAGCTCAATTGTAAGTCTATTCTAGCCCCGTTTTTAATGGTTTTCACGTTTTTGAAATCCTTGTAACACGATATAGCTATTTCTACCATTAATTTGAGATATGATTAAGGAGGGTTTAGGGTTTAAGGTTTTATGGTTTAGGGTTTTAGGGTTTAGGGGTTAGAAATTTGTGTTTTTTGATGTTTAATGGTAGATTATGCATGTTTATGGTTAGGGAAACAACTTTTACTAAGTGATTTTTGGTGAAAATGTCCAAAAGGACTAAATTGCAAAAGTTATAAAATATATGTAGTAAAAGTGTGTTTTAATAGAAATTTTGGGCTGCTATAGTTATGAAAATGATTCGGCATGGCTTGTATGTTAATAAAATTGAATAAATTTCATTTTATGAGCCAGGGGCAAAAGTGTAATTATGACAAACTTTAGAGGTAAAAACGTAATTTTTCCATAGTATGATTTTTGGGTCACATCGAGTAATGTGACTAATAAGTTGGCTAAATGTGATGTTAAAGATAAAAGAAAATGAGATTCGGGCCTAGAACGACGGAAAACGAGTAATTGATGGTTACGTCTCTCTTTGCCATTTTGGTGTCGAGGTAAGTTCGTATGTAAATAATGCTATGTTATGTTGTATTTTAAATATTCTAAATGCTTTAATAATGTATGAAATAAATGATTGATTCTATGGTTGTATTTGATGAAGTTTGGATAAGTGAGAAAAATCTCGTTTGAACCTTAGGAATAGAATAGGATACGAGTGACATGTCACTAAGCATATTTGTAATGTATATGTGATTATGTGACCAGGTGCTGGTCTCGTACGTCTACCAGTGGCTGGGTAGTCCGGCATGTGTTACGGATACTTGACAGCTTGTGTGAGCAGCACTGCATAGTTGTGTCTTGACCGTCAACTTATGTGAGTAGGCCCGAAATTTGCTCGAGAGCGAGCATTTATGTGATATGAAATATGAGGTAGCTTTAGCTATATGTGGCCCTTATGTGCAAAGACTTTCCGTGTATCCATTTAGTATTGCAAGTGTTCAACGAGTATGCTAAAGATGAGAAAGTAAATGGTTATGTTACGAGATGGTATAGGCATGTACGTAAAGATTTTAAGTATTGACTTCATGATATTGTGAGTTATGATCACTATGAAAGCAACTTTGAGATAGCCCTATGATTGTTGATTTATGGACATGATGTATAAATGCATGTAAACATGGTTGATGATTATATGTTAGGCCTTGTAGGCCCAATTGATTGGTGAGATAGTCAATGTTGTTCATTTGAATTGTGATTTATCAGTTATGTGTGAAAGGAAATATTGGCCTAATTGTCTATTAAAATGGTTAAGAAAGTATAGAAAGAAAGAGTTTATACAATTTGAAATATGTTGAGCTATATGCATGAAAACATGAATATACATAAGTAACGTGTACTTTTACTAAGATGTTTAAAATGATTTGCTAATCGTGAAACATGTTACAATGGAGAAACTATGGCTACTAGTCTGAAAGTTGAGTAATGTTAAATTATTTTGATAAATCAAAAGAGAGTAAAAATGTGAATAGGTTATATTACAACCTTGAGATTTATAGTTATTTTATATTAACTTGTGCTTATATTGTCAAGCATAGTATATGACTAGCATGAGTTGTTTATTATTTTCATATGGACTTACTAAGCTTTGAAGCTTACTCCTCTTCGTTTCCCATCTCTTATAGGTTAATTTAGCTAGCTCGGGTTGGAGACCACCGGAGATGCCATCACACTATCAAGCTATCATGCGGGTATAAATGAATGCAAGTATTTTAAGGTTATGGCATGTATAGGGACTTTGTCTTTTGATTAAATTGTATCATTGTTAATGTGGCCAAATGTGTTGGCCTAGAATGGTTTATGGTCCAATTTGTATAAGGCCATGAGATATGGCTTATATTAATTATGGGGTTGTAATCCTATTCATATATGCATGCATGTGCTAAGGTCACTCATGTTGTGGTTAAATTCATATGATCATAGATGTTTGATGATGGAATTGTGAGTAAATGGCATAATAACATCTAAGCCATGAATGTATAATATGGAAGTAAATTGACGTTACACATTGCATATGATTTGGTAAGCTTGGTTTAAATAAAATATGAAGTCTTAAGCAAGTATAAATTGATAAGAAGTTGACATGTATGAGCCATGTTTTTGACTGTGTAAGTGCTCATTTATGCCATGTGGGATGTCATTGAGATGTGCATGTGTACATGTGTTATTGAGGGCGACAAAAGGCTTGGAAAATAGCCTCAAATTTGTCCACACGGCTAGACACACAGGCATGTGTCTAGGCTGTGTGTGACACTCGGTCTGCCCCATGGGCATGTGATCCGGCTGTGTGTCGCCTGCACCCTAATTAGGTAGAACAGAATGCTCAGTAGTAAACACACAGGTAGAGACATGGCCGTGTGTTTCAGCCGTGTGGAGGACATGGCCTAAGCACACGGGCGTGTGACTTGGCTGGGTGACCTCAATGTAGTTGATGACATCATAAACAGAGAGTTACACGGGCTGAGGACACGGGCATGTCCCAAGCCACACGAGCGTGTGTGACCACACGGCCTACCCACACGGGCGTGTGACCCTCCAAAATAGGAAAATTTTCTAAGTGTTGTATAAGTTCCGAGAGTTCTCAGTTTAGTCCTGAATCACACCCAATGTATGTTTTAGGCCTCAAAGGCCCATATAAGGGACGATATTCATGTGAATGAAAAGTTTTAAATTTGGACAAAAATTCAGGTCTCGGCTTTGTATGATTGCGTGAGTTTATGTTCTGTAATGCCTTGTACCCTGTTTTGGTGTTGAATATGGATAAGGGGAGTTACATTAGTCCATAGGCCCGTAAAATGAGATGTACTCATTTTCTTTATTACTCAAGCCTAGCCGACCCACACACATGCTCATATCAGCCCACAGTTTTCATCAAAATCAGATTTTTACTACACATTTTACTTCTTTTACAAATAAGTCCTTTTTATGCATTTCCATCAAAAGTCACTTCGTAAAAGATGTTAAACACACATCAAACTTTCATAATCTACCATGAAACATCAAGATACATGCATGTCACACATGGGTAGATTTTTGAACATGAACCCTAGCTCAAATAAATGGTAGAAATAGCTAGATTGGACAATGACAACTTCAAAAATACAAAGAACATTAAAAATGGGGCTAGGATGCACTTACTATTGAGATTGAAAGGATGAACAAAACCCTAGCTATGGCTCCTTAGAAATTTCGTTAATAGGGGAGGAAGATGGACACAAATTTTGACTTATTTTCCTTTTTTATTCTTTTATTAACCAAATGACAAAAATGCCCTTAAGGCCTTCTTTGAAATTTTACCTACCCATGCCCATTTTTGTCCATAAAAATAAAAATTGGGTATATTTCCATTTAAGGACCTCTAATTAATAATCCATGGTAATTTCATGCTTAAAACTTCTAGAACTCACATTTTGCAACTTTTACAATTTAGTCCTAGAAGTTAAATTGGACACTTATTTAAAAAAATTCTAAATGAAACTTTCACACAATCATGCAAACATGCCATAGACTTCATAATATTTATAAAATAATTATTTCTACTTCAGATTTGTGGTCTCGAAACCATTGTTTTAACTAAACCTTAATTCGAGATGTTACAACACTCCCCCTTAGGGATTTTCGTCCCCAAAAATCTTACTGGTAAAAAGGTTTGTGTAACACCCCTAACATGTATCCGTCGCCAGAATAGGTTAAAAGGCATTACGGACTTGTAACTCAATTCAGAAAAATCATTTATCAAATATCATCTCATTTCAATAAATATCATTCATTCACATTCAATATGTATTTAAATTGAGCGTACAAAGTTTGAATATGCATTCGGGATTAAATCGGTAACATATGAAAAATTTGGAAACTTAGAAAAATTTCAACATTTCAAATATCACATGCCCATGTGAACAGGCCCTGTGCCTCACACGACTAATAGATACGCCTGTGTCTTAGACCGTATAGAAACAGGGCATACATATTGACTTGTGTTACATGGCCAAGGACACGCTCGTGTGCCAGGCCGTGTGAAAATTGGAGAGGATACTGACTTGGGTCACATGGCCAACCACACGCTCATGTGTCTAGCCCGTGTGCCCTTCGAAATGGCCACACACGCCCGTGCATCAGGCCATTCCAAAACAGTAGGGTATACTGACTTGTACCACACGACCGGTCACACACCCGTGTGTGAGGCCTTGTGGAGCATACTGAAATCCATTCCATTTCAACACCAGGGGACACACGACCATGTGCTTGACCATGTGTCACACATGGCTAAGACACACACCCTTGTGGACAAAAATAGGCTATTTGCAAAGCCATTTTGCCATCCTATACACACAAACATTCACAAACATAAATGACCAATTTCATAACTCAACTGGCAATCATAATAACCGTTTCAATGCACAATCTTTACCATTTCAAACCTAACATTTACATACCAAATGCCTAATTAACATCATGTATAATCCCTTCATATGACAACTACATATTAAGACATTTTTTTTACACATTTTCATTCCATAAATTCCTTGCCAAAACATACCATATTTGAACACTTATACACAACCAAAACATGGTATCAAAATAAGCCAAATCACATGGCTTAACTCATAACAAAATATACCAAAACCTTGATATCAAGTAACATAATTAATATCTTTTAAACTAGCCTATACATGCCATATTTACAAATATCCACAAGTTCAAAAGTACTAATCGAAAATTGGATAGTGTGATGTGCAGCTCCGACTTGTCCGAAAGAGCGAGCTAATGAACCTCTATAAACCATAGAAAAGAAACAGAGTAAGCTTTATAGCTTAGTAAGCACGTATAATTTACAATTAAACTTACCATTATACATAATCTAAGCAATTTATTCAAGGTATAATCAATTCAAGTACCAACTACCTAAACACAAACATTCATCCATAAGTTAGTCATATAATACATGAAATCCTCAATTATCACAATTCAATACTCAATATATATAGCATTCAACATTTCATTCTTAATCTTATAACCAATAATCCTTTCAATAATAATACTTATTTGTATAAACATAATTTATGCCCGTTGAACCTATTAGAACTTCAAAAGATACTCGAGTGATAAACATCAGTAATCCGTCAATTCATTATCATTTATGCTCTTTTGAGCCATGATCGGTAAGCTCCTCTTGAGATGATGAACAGTAAGCTCTACTGTGATAAAACGGTAAGCTCATACGAGCTGAACAGTAAGCTCATACGAGTTGAACAGTAAGCTCATACGAGCTGAAACGATAAGCTCCAATGAGCTGAAAATAGTAAGCTCTTACGAGCAGATATATTGGTAAGCTCATACGAGCTATAGTGAGTCCGCAACAAATGCAGGAGTTCGACCAAAACGGTAACCCTAGTGACATGTCACTTGTATCCTATGAATTCATACAGTTCAAATGGGGCTCGGTAACCATTAAACTATACCGACTTGAAATTCAATCTCTCTACGTTTCAAATCAGCATAGGATTTCTATCAATTTGAAGTTGTTTTTAAACTGTTGCAAACCGTTTTCACTTTTTCTTTAGTTTCTCTGATTAATTCAACCTCGTGAATCTTTTTCTCACTCAATTTAGTCTATTATAGTGGAGTTCGACATTTGCGACCATATAAAGCTTCGTACGGTGCCATCTTTATACTTGTCTGGAAACTGTTGTTATACGAGAATTCAATCAACTGTAAGTATTTTCCCAACTGTCTTCGAACTCTAAAATACAACATCTCAACATGTCTTCAAGAATCTGAATAATTCTCTCGGTTTGACCTTTGGTTTGAGGATGAAAAGCAGTACTGAAATTTAATTTTGTTCGCAGAGCCTCTTGCAGTTTCTATTAGAACCGCGACATAAATCTCGGATCTCTATTGGAAATAATAGATAGCAGCACTCCATGTAACTGAACAATTTCAAAAATGTACAATTCTGCTAATCTACCAAGTGAGTAATCTGTACGTATCGGTATGAAATGAGCAGACTTCGTTAGTCGATCAACGACAACCCAAATAGCATCTTTCTTTTTCGGAGTTAGAGGCAATCCTCATACGAAATCCATTATAACCCTATCACATTTCCACACAGGAATCATTATAGATTGTAATAAACTCGATGGTACTTGATGTTTAGTGTTGACTTGCTGACATATTAAACATTTTGATACAAACTCAGAGATATCCCGTTTCATACCTGACCATTAGTACATCTGTTTCAGGTCGTTATACATCTTGGTACTACCCGGATGAACAGAAAAGTGACTACTGTGTGCTTCACGCAGGATTTTCTGAATAAGTTCTGTATTTTTCAGTACAGAAATTCTATTTCGAAACATTAAATAGTCATCAGTTCTAATATGAAATTCTAAATCAGAAAGAGACTCACATTGAATTCATTTAGCTTGAAATTCATGGTCAACTTTCTGAGCTTTATAGATTTGTTGAAGAAATATTGGTTTAGCTCTTAATTCAGCTAAAATAGACCTATCATCACAAATCATCAACTGGGTGTTCATTGCTCTTAATGCAGACAATGATTTTCGGCTCAAGGCATCAGCAACAACATTAGTTTTTCCCAGGTGATAATGAATCACAAAGTCATAATCTTTCAATAACTCGAGCCATCTACGTTGTCGCAAATTCAAATCTTTCTATGTCATCAGATACTTTAAGCTCTTGTGATCCATATAAATGTGGCATTTCTCCTCGTATAAGTAGTGTCGCTAAATTTTTAACGCAAACACAATTGCAGTCAACTCTAAGTCATGTGTCAGATAATTCTTTTCATGTCGTTTCAACTGTCGAGAAGCATAAGCTATAACTTTTCCCTCTTGCATCAGAACACATCCCAGATCGTTTAATGACGCGCCGATATAAATCACAAATTCTTTTCCCAATTCTAGTTGAACTAATACTGGTGCTTCAGTTAACAGTACTTTCAACTGTTCAAAACTCTGCTGATATTTTTCTGACCAATCGAACTTCACGTCTTTTTATAACAGTCGTGTCATCAGTGTTGCAACCTGTAACACCCCTAACTCATAATCGTCGTTGGAATAGGGTTACAAGGCATTACTAGATATTACACATCAATCACATACATTTATGCAATCATTATCGTAAACTATTCAAAAACATTCACATTGTCCCTTACAAGGTAATACGAAACCTTAAAACATGAATAAGAGTGGTTCGGGACTAAACCAATCACATATAAAAGCTTTCGGACACTTAGAAAAATTATGCAATCACAGGTTACATGCCCATATGAACAGGTCGTGTGACTCACACGGTTATCAAACACGCCTGTGTCATAGGCCGTGTGAAAACAAGGCATACATACTGACTTGTACCACACGGCCGGAGACATGCCTGTGTGCCTTGGTCATGGTCGAAACTGACTTGGGTCACACAACCAACTACACACTCGTGTTTCTAGTCCGTGTACCCTTTGAAATGGCTACACACGCCCATGTGCCAAGGTTGTGTGCCTCACATGGTCACTAGACACGCCCGTGTGTCTAGGTCGTGCTTGAGACTGACTTTAAATTGTAAGACTACCCCAGGGGACACACGGTTGTGTAATATGACTGTGTATCACACACGGCTGAGACACACGCCCGTGTCTCTGCCCATGTAGACAAAATTAAGCCATTTGCAAAGTCAATTTGCCACCCTAATCTTAAGCACACATAGGAACCAAAATAGCATCATTTCAATATGTCTTTAAGCCACCAAAACATGCCAATTCATCAAACCAAAACTATCACAATTTTTCTAATTCCAAATGCATTAACACATCAATTAACAACTAACCAAGATAACCAACACATAATCACACCAAATAAGCTAACATATAAGGCATTATATGCATCACATATATATAACACTTACCAAACACAATTTACACTAACTTTCATGGCAACACATGCCAACATTCATAAGCCAAATCTCATGGCTATATCATAGTTCAAAATACATCAAAATGACACTAGCCTATACATGCCATATACCATATATATACAAAGCCCCAAAAGTACCAACAAGTAGTTGATAGTGTGATGGTGGTTCCTGATAATCCCTGATGTCTGAACTAGCTTCGATGACCTATAAAACATGGAAAGAACACACAAAGTAAGCTTTAAAAAGCTTAGTAAGCCATATACAAATAAACTTATCACATATCACAATTATAAACCAATTCATTCATATGATTCATGGCATAACACAATAGCAAGTTCATATTTCTCATTTAGCTCAATTGTTCATAATCACTTACTTATAAGGACATCACATTTTCATGTAGCTCACATATCAAAAGATCATATTCATACTCACCTTTGATTTCCAAATTTCATATATTGTTCATAAGTACCTGAATCGGATATACATTCACATAGTTACTCATTGCTTGGGATGCCCGTTGAATCGTTCGAAATCAATAGGGATACTCAGATAGCTCAAAAAGCTCGTACAATGCCAATGTCCCAGACGTGGTCTTACATGTAATCAAATATCAATGCCACTGTCCCAGACAGGGTCTTACACAAAATCATATACGATGCCGATGTCCTAGACATGGTCTTACACGTAAATCTCAAATTGATGCCAACGTCCCAAACGCGGTCTTACACGAAATCTCATATTGGAATCCTATGTCATGACATATGTATCCTAACTATTTCTATTGTTCGTACCGGACTTTTCAGACGTCATCACATTACCGAAACTTTCTCAGATTTCTCATATTCAACTCAAATAGCCATTCATCACTATTCATTAACATATAAGTAGTAATAATTCAATTCAAAAACATTAATTTGTATATCGACTTACCTCGTACGAGAATGAACGGAACGCTTATTCAACCATTTTCATTTTCCTCCAATCTAATTCCGTTTTCTTTTTTTCTTGATCTAAACACATTAAAATTTAACTCTTTTATTCACCAAATCATTCAATTCAATCCATTTACACATATTTAGGGCATTTTACTAATTAGCCCTCATTTTTTTACATTTTAACACTTTAGTCCTTAATCACAAAAATCACAAAATATACAAAATATCTATATACACATGCTTAGCCGAATTTTTCCTTAGCTCATATAAGCCCATATTTCATTTATTTCACATTTTAGCCCCTCAATTTCTCATTTTCACAAATTAGTCCAAAATACTGAAAGTCATAAAAAATTCCAATACAAAACATATTAACCCAACACATATCTTTAAATTTCCATCAACTAACATCACAAAGCTTACAATTTCATCAATGACATAACTTAAATTCATCATCAAATTTAGAAATTGGGACATGGGCTTGATAGATTACTAAGCAACAATCTCAAAAACGTAAAAATTATTGAAAATCGGACAAAATACATACCTTAATCAAGCTTATCAATGCCCGAATAGTTTAAGCATTCAAACCCTATCTTTTTCTTTTATTTTCGGTGAAAAGATGAACAAAATGATCACCATTTTGTTTTATTTTAATTAATATAACATTAACAAGCCATTTACTAATTTAACCTTACTATTTTCATTTAAAAACCACTAAGTAATGTCCAACATTGTCCATGCATAATTCCAATGGTCCATTTACATCTTAAGGACCTCACATTTAATAAGACACATCAAGTCGACACTTAATCAAATAGAAGGCCACTTTTGCATTTTTTACGATTTAGCCCTTTTTATCAAATTGAACACACAAATAGTAAAATTTTCATACGAAATTTTCACACATATCATATGTCAAGCTGTAAACACGAAAAATAATATTAAAAATACTTTTCTGACTCAGATTTGTGGTCCCAAAACCACTATTCCAACTAGGGTCTAAATCGGGCTGTTACACAATCATAAAAAATCCTTTCACGAATCTTTGGTAATAGCCCGCTAAGCCCAGAAAACTACGAACTTCAGATACATTTCTCAGAGATTTCCAATCAAAAATAGCAGAAATCTTGTTCAGATCAACTCTAATACCGTCAGCTGAAACAATGTGTCCCAAAAATCCAACTCTTTGAGCCAAAACTCACATTTACTGAACTTTGCAAATAACTACTTATCACGTAGAGTTTGTAACACAATTCTCAAGTGTTCGGTATGCTCAGATTCATCTTGTGAATAGATCAAAATGTCGTTAATGAATACAAAAACAAATCTATCTAAATACGGTCTGAATATCTGGTTCACCAAGTCCATAAAAATGGCAGGAGCATTAGTTAAACCAAAGGGAATAACAAGGATATCATAATGTCCATACCTTGTTCTGAATGCAGTTTTTGGAACATCAGACTCTTTAACTTGCAACTGATAATAACCCAATATCAAATCAATCTTTGAAAATACTATAGCCCCTTTCAACTGATCAAATAAATCATCAATCCGCGGTAGAGTGTATTTGTTCTTTATAGTCACTTTATTCAACTGTCTGTAGTCGATACACATTCTCATCGCGCTTCTTTCTTTTTCACGAACAATACCGGTGCACCCTAGGGAGAATAACTCAGTTGTACAAAACCTCTATCTGTCAATTCTTGCAACTAAGATTTCAACTCTTTTAATTCGGTTGGAGCCATTCTATATGGAGCTATCGATATTGGCGTTATTCCGGATACTAATTCAATACGAAATTCAACTTATCTGATCAAAGGCAAACCCAGTAATTCTTTTGGAAATACATTTGAAAACTCACAAACAACATGTACAGATTCTATCTTTGATTTAGACACTTTTGTATCCAATACATATGTAAGATATGCATCATAACCCTTTTTCAAATGTTTTTGAGCTAACACAGATGATATCATAATAGGTAATTCATTCAAATCATCAGACTTAATCTGAAGAATCTCACCATTTTGACATTTCAATTCGATAGTATTCTGTCTACAATTCACAACTGCATCATGCATAGTCAACCAGTCCATACCTAGAATCACATCAAACTCATCAAACGGTAGAAGTATCAACTCAGCCCGGAAACAGTAACCTCGAGTCATCAAAGGACAATTCTTACAAATTTTATCAACTAAAACAGATTTGCCTAAGGGGTTCAGTAACTTAATTACAAATTCTGTAGACTCAACATGTAAACTCTTTTTAAACACTAAATTTATACATATATAAGAATGGGTTGATCCAAGATCTATCAACACAAAAATATCAATATCAAAAAGAGAAAAAGTACCTGTAATAACGTTTGGCGATGATGCCTCCTCTCGTGTACGTATATCATAAGCTCTAGCAGGTGCTCGTGCCTCAGATCTCACAATCGAAACTCTTATAGCACCTCAGTTACCACTCATATTTCCTGTATTTCGGGGTGGTCTCCCTCTAGAAGCCGTGTTACTCATTTTCACTGGTTGATATCTATCAGCTGTAAAATTTTCTAGACAGTCTCGGAGATAATGATCAAGCGATCCACATTTAAAGCAAGCTCCGCTCACTAATCTACATTCACCATAATGCTTTTTATTGTAGTGTTTACATTTAGATCCAACATTTCTAACACTACCCACACTAGCAACTAATGGGCCTGAGGTTTAGAACTCTCACATCTCTGTCTCTAATCAAAATTCCCGTAGAAGCCATAGAGCAAGGATGATATTCTCTAAATTTATTTGATGCTGACTGATATGATTTGCTCGCAAATCTTTTTCTAGAATCTCTAGCTACAGAATTGGCTTTTCTTTTCTCTTTGCAAAGCTCTTCGGCTTTACAAGCTCGGTCAAACAAAACAACAAACTCTTTCAGCTCAAGAATTCTAACTAACACTCTGATTTCTTCATTCAATCCATCCTCGAATCTTTTACACATTATGGCTTCAGAAGAGACGCATTCACGGGCATATTTGCTGAGTTGTACAAACTCTCTTTCATATTCTGTGATTGACATACGGCATTACTTCAATTCAAGGAATTCTTTTCTTTTCTGATCGATGAATCTTTGGCTAATGTATTTCTTTCTAAATTCAACTTGAAAGAAATCCCAAGTGACTCTTTCTTGTGGAGCTACAGATATGAAGGTATTCCACTACTGATACTCGGTGTCTCTCAACAGTGATACTACACATTTTAACATTCTTCAGGTGTGCAGGATAATTCGTCAAATACTCAAATCATGTTCTCAAGCTAAAAATCAGCTCTCTCAAGATCATCACTGACAATGGCTCTAAATTCCTCCGCTCCGTGTTTTCTTATCTTATCAACAGGTGGTTTATTTAATCGTAGAGGATTAGTACCTTGAGAAACTACAAGAATCGGTTGGGGAATAGGTGGGGGTGGAGGTTACTGAACAGTTGGGTTTGTACAAATGTACTGTGTGAACCACTCGTTCAATATCTGAAAGAAGGCTTCTTTAGCCTTACCCACGAGACTACTTGTCATGGGTCTAGATTCAGTAGGCGCTGTCCCTTGACCGGGAGCTGGCGCGTTACTTCCTACATCATCCGCTACAGCTCATTTGGGATCCATTACTATATACAAACACATTTAAAAATGTCAGGAGTCATCATACTATCAAAATTTTATATATGAAATGTATACCTAGACTCACATACGCTACGTTAGTCCTAGAATCGACTAAACTGTAGCTTTGATACCAACAAATGTAACGCCCTTAACCCGTATCCGTCACTGGAATAGGTTAAGAGGCATTACAGACTTGTAACTTAATTCTAAACAATCATTTATCAAATATCATCTCATTTCAATAAATATTATTCATTCACATTCAATTTGTATTTAAATCGAGCATACAAAGTTTGAATCATGCATTCGGGACTAAATCGGTAACATATGAAAATTTTGGAAACTTAGAAAAATTTCAACATTTCAAATATCATACGCCCGTGTGAACAGGCCCTGTGCCTCACACAGCTAATAGACACGACCGTGTCTTAGATCGTGTGGAAATAGGGCATACATACTAACTTGTGTCACCTGGCCAAGGACACGCTCGTGTGCCAGGCCGTGTAAACACTGGAGAGGATACTGACTTGGGTCACACGGCCAACCACACGGCCTTGTGTCTAGCCTGTGTGCCCTTCGAAATGGCCACACATGCCCGTGTACCAGGCTGTGCCAAAACTGTAGGGTATACTAACCTGTACCACACTGCTGGTCACACGCCCGTGTGTGAGGCCATGTGGAGCATACTGAAATCCATTCCATTTCAACACCAGGGGACACACGGCTATGTACTTGACCATGTGTCACACACGGCTAAGACACACGCCCGTGTCCCTGCCTGTGTGGACAAAACTAGGCTATTTGCAAAGCCATTTTGCCACCCTATACACACAAACATTTACAAACATAAATGACCACATTTCATAACTCAACTGGTAATCATAATAACCGTTTCAATGCACATTCTTTACCATTTCAAACCTATTATTTACATGCCAAATACCTAATTAACATCATGCATACTCCCTTCATATGACAACTACATATTAAGACATTTTTTTACACTTTTCGTTCCATAAATTCCTTGCCAAAACAAACCATACTTGAACACTTAGACACAACCAAAACATGGTATCAAAATAAGCCAAATCACATGGCTTAACTCATACACAAAATATACCAAAACCTTGATATCAAGTAACATAATTATCATCTTTTAAACTAGCCTATACATGCCATATTTACAAATATCCACAAGTTCAAAAGTACCGATCAGAAATTGGATAGTGTGATGTGTAACTTCGACTTGTCCGCAACGAGCGAGCTAACGAACCTCTATAAAACATAGAAAAGAAACAGAGTAAGATTTATAGCTTATTAAGCCCGTATAATTTACAATTAAACTTACCATTATACATAATCTAAGCAATTTATTCAAGGTATAGTCAATTCAAGTACCAAATGCCTAAACAGAAACATTCATCCATAAGTTAGTCATATAATACATGAAATCCTCAATTATCACAATTCAATCCTCAATATAGATAGCGTTCAACATTTCATTCTTAATCTTATTTATAACCAATAATCCTTTCAATAATAATACTTATCCATATAAACAGAATTTATGCCCGTTGAACCTATTAGAACTTCAAAAGATACTCGAGTGATAAACATCAGTAATCCGTCAACTCGTTATCATTTATGCTCTTTTGAGCCATGATCGGTAAGCTCCTCTTGAGCTGATGAATAGTAAGCTCTACAGAGTTGAAATGGTAAGCTCTAAGTTCTATCGAGCTGAACAGTAAGCTCATATGTGCTGAAACGATAAGCTCCAATGAGCTAAAAATAGTAAGCTCTTACAAGTTGATATATCGGTAAGCTCATACGAGCTGTGGTGAGTCTGCAACAAATGCACGAGCTCGACCAAAATGGTAACTCTAGTGACATGTCACTCGTATCCTATGAATTCATACAGTTCAAACGGGGCTCGATAACCAATAAACTATATCGATAAAGCATTCATATCTCAAGTATATCAATTATACACATTCATTTCAATAATTACAAGTGTATAAAAGTTTGATTCTAATTATACGAACTTACCTCGTATCCTCGGATAAAACTATCGGTTATTCGTATGCTTACCGTTTTCCCCGATCTAGTTCCAGTATTTGCTTATCTTGATCTATATAATATCAAATTAACTCATTCAAACTTTTATTCAATTCAATTTATCATAAAACATTCATTTTGGTTAAATTACAATTTTAACCCTAGACTTTTGACTACTTTGCCATTTAGTCCTTAACATATAAAAATGTAAAACTACACAATTAGACCATAACCCAGAGTAGTCGAATTTTAATGGGGTCCCTATTAGCCCATATTTTGCATTTATTTCACATTTCATCCATGAATTTTACACATTTCTCACTTTAATCCCTTTTTGACATTTTTGTCAAAAATCACTTTACAAAACATTAAAATCTATCATTAAATTTTCATATTTCATTATCAAACATCTAAAAACTCAAATAATCATCAATGGCACTTCACAAAATCATGAACAAATTCAAAAATTAAGGCACGAGCTAGCTAGAATACGAAGCAACGATATCAAAAACGTAGAAATCATTAAAAATCGAGTAAAAACTATTCCTTAATTGAAGAATTTATCAATGCCGAAAGAACAACCCTATTTTGGCTTCTTCTACTTCTAATTTTCTGCTAAAGATGAGTGAAATAACAAAATTTTGATTTTGTTTTATTATAATTAACCTTATTAACTACATTACCATTATAACCTTATTATAAAACATTAATATATCATATTATTCATGGACATAAATGTCCACTAACCTTAATCATGGTCAAATTTCAGTATAAGGACTTCTACTTTAATGATTCATAGCTATTTCATACATTTAAACAATAGAACTGAACTTTTACACGTTACGCAATTTAGTCCTTTTTACCGAATTAAGCATTCAAACAATAAAATTTCTTTACAGAACTTTCACATAATAATTCTATCATGTTGTAAACCTTATTAAATAATAAAATAATATTTGAACATCAGATTAGTGGTCCCAAAATCACTATTCTGATTTGACCCAAAAACGGGCTGTTACAGTTTGGGTATTGCTTTCTCATGTTTTCTTCAATCTCCCATGTAGCTTCTTCAACCCCATGTCTTTGGCATAATACTTTCACAAGGAAAATGTTTTTGTTTCTCAATTTTTTCACTTCTCAAGCCAAAATCTTAAGCGGTTCTTTGCCATAAGTCATATCCGATCGAATCTCAATGTCTGTTGGTGAAATCACATGCGAAGAATCAGATCGGTATCGGCACAACATAGACACATGGAACACATCATGAATTCTTTCGGTAATCTCATATGGTCCAATAAAACACAGACTCAACTTGCCCTTCCGGCCAAATCTGAGAACTTTCTTCCACGGTGACACTTTCAGGAATACTTTATCACCGTGGAAGAAAGTGAATAGTCAATCAATCTACAACAACCCATACAACATCTTTCTTTCTCGGTGTTAAAGGTAAACCCATCACAAAGTACGTAGTAATCCGGTCCCACTTCCACTCGGGAACAATCACAGGTTGCAGTAATCCAGAAAGTACTTGGTGTTCAGCTTTTAGTTGTTGATAAATCAAACATTTAGAAACAAAATCTGAAATGTTTCTTTTTAGTCCTGACCACTAATACATTTTCTACAAGTCATTATATATTTTCGTACTACCTGAATGAATAAACAAATAACCACTATGTGCCTCATGCAAAATCTTCTGAATCAACTCGGTAATTTTAGGAATATAAATCCTATCTCGAAACATTAAGCAACCATCGAAATCAATCCAAAAATCTGAGTCAATACCCGACTCACACTGAACTCTCTTGTCTTGCAACTCACTGTCACTTTTCTGGGCTTCATAAATCTCTCAGAGAAACATTAGTCTAGCTCTCAACTCAGCTAAAATCGAACCATCATTTGATAAAGCCAACTGAGTATTCATAACCCTCAATGCAAACAACGACTTCCTACTCAAAGCATCGGTGACCATATTTTCCTTTTCCGGTTGGTAGTCAATCACTAACTCATAATCTTTTAACAACTCCAACCATCTCCTTTGCAGTAGGTTCAAATCCTTTTGAGTCATCAAATACTTTAGACTTTTATGATCAGTGAATACTCCACATTTCTCCCCATACAAATGATGTCTCCAAATCTTCAACGCAAACACAATGGCAGCTAGCTCCAAATCATGTGTCGGATAATTTTTCTCATGTGGTTTCAGTTGCCTCGAGGCATAAGCTATCACTTTTCCTTCTTGCATAAATACACAACCCAATCAATTCAAGGATGCATCACTATAAACCATAATTTCTTTTCCCAGTTCAGGTTGTACTAAAATTAGAGCCTCAGTCAATGATTCCTTTAGTTTCTCAAAACTCTATTGGCATTTTTCCATCCATTCGAACTTGACATCTTTTTGTAACAACCTCGTCATCGGAGTAGCAATCATGGAAAATCCTTTAACAAATGTCTATAATAACTGGCTAAACCTAGAAAGCTTCTAACCTCTGACACATTCCTTGACAGTTTCCATTCAACAATAGTTGAAATCATACTTGGGTCAACTCTAATACCATCACTCGAAACAATGTGGCCCAAAAATCCAACTTCTCTAAGCCAAAATTCACTTTTACTAAACTTAGCATACAACTGCTTGTCTCTCAAAGTTTGCAAAACCGTTCTCAAGTGCTTGGCATGCTCGGTCTCATCATGAGAATAAATCAGTATATCATCAATAAAAACAATAACAAATTTATCCAAATACAGTCATAAAATTTAGTTCATCAAATCCATAAATATAGTAGGAGCATTCATGAAACCAAAAGGCATAACCAAAAATTCATAGTGACCATACCTCGTCCGAAATGCAATTTTCGGCATATCAGACTCCTTAACTCTCAACTGGTAGTAACCGGACCTCAAGTCTATATTTGAAAACACCGTGGCTCCCTTCAATTGATCAAACAAATCATCGATCCTTGGCAAGGGATACTTGTTCTTTATGGTTACCTTATTGAGCTGTCGGTAGTCAATGCACAATCTCATTGAACCATCTTTCTTTTTCACAAATAGTACCAGTGCGCCCCAGAAGAATAACTAGGTCTCGCAAAACCTTTACCCGATAATTCTTGCAACTAAACTTTCAACTCCTTTAATTCTATTAGAGCCATCCTATATGGAACAATCAAAATAGGTGCAGTACTAGGAATTAACTCAATACCAAACTCAACTTTCCTAATAGGAGGTAATCCGGGCAATTCTTTCAGAAATACATTCGGATACTCACATACTACCCGAACTGATACAATTTTTAACTCAAACTCTTTTGTATTCAACACAAAGGCAATATAAGCTTCACCTCCCTTTCTCATGCATTTTTGAGTAGTCATAGACAAAATCATTATAGGCAAGCTATCCGATTCATCTGATTCAACTCGAAGAATATTACCACTTTCACATTTCAATTCAATGATTTCCTTCCGCAATTTACTACTACATCATGCATGGTCAGCCAATCCATACCAAGTATTATATCAAATTCATCAAACGGCAAAAGCATAAGATTAGCCGAAAAACAGTGACCTCTAATCATCAAAGGGCAATTCTTACATACTTTGTCAACTAACACATGCTTGCCTAAAGGGTTTGACACTTTTATCACAAATTGTGTAGACTCAACAGGCATATTGATGCTAAACACCAATTTCAAACAAATAGACGAATGGGTAGATCTCGGATCAATCAAAGCAACAATAGAAGTATCATAAAGAGCAAAAGTCTTGTAATCACATCAGGAGATGAAGCCTCTTCGGGAGCTCAAATTTCATAAGTCCTCGTAGGTGCTCTACCCTCAGACCTCACAGCCGGATCTCTAGGTGCACTCTTGCTACTCACTCAATATTTTCTAGGTTTCATTGTGGTCTCCCTTTATACGTAGTATTGCCCGATCTTGTACTCTAAAATTTCTCTTTTTCAACCATTTTAGGACAATCCTTGACAAAATGATCATGTGAGCCGCACTTGAAACATGCCCAATTATTCATCCAGCATGTAACACCCCTAACCCGTATCCGTCACCGGACTAAGGTTAAGAGGCATTACCAGACATATTGGAATATTTCACATTCATTTCACAATCAACATAACATCAAAGTCACACATCATTATAGAGTCCTATACGTAGATGAACGAGACCTTAAACATACTATCGAAAGGAGTAGGGACTAAACCGACCTCATACAAAATTTTTCAAAACTTAAACATTTTTCAAAGTTATAAGGGTCACAGGCCCATGTGAGTAGGCAGTGTACCTCACATGGCATTAGACACACCCGTGTGTCTAGGACGTCGCGAAATAGGGCATACATACTAACTTATCCACACGGCCACAAAACACGCCCGTGTGCCAAGCTGTGTGAAAATTAAGAAGGTTACTAACTTGGGTCACATGGTCGACCACATGCCCATGTGCTAGCCCATGTACCATACACGACCGATAGACACGCCCGTGTGTCTAGGCTGTGTCGAAACTGTAGGATATACTGACTTTAAATCGTAGAGTGCCCCAGGGGACATACGGTCGTGTAACATAACCTTGTGTCACACACGTCTAAGACACACGCCCTTGTCTCTGCTCGTGTAGACAGAAATAGGCTATTTACAAAGCCAAATTGCCACCCATTTTGATCCATCTCTACAAGCATCAAATCCACATCATTTTATACCAAATTCTCAACCAATTCACAACTAAAACATACATCATTCATTCCATTTCATTAACAACAAATTTCATCCTTTTTAACCATTTCAAAATATACCAGAAATCACATAGCAAACTCATTCATTCTAACATATCCTTATCTCCATATTTCACATCCAATCTCATGCCAAAATCATAAAATTTCCACAACTAAATCACATTACCATGTAACACCCCTATAACCCGTAACCGTTACTGGAGAGGGTTATGAAGAGTTACCAACCCAAAACACTACATTTGTACATTCACATATACATAATTTCATTAGCACTTATATGCATAGTCAAACACATTCAAAGATCGAAATTCAGACTTATACCAACATTCAAAAGTTGCCATATTCACATGGCTTATGTACAACAACATCTCAAAATATAATTCACTTAAGTCTATTCTATACATGCCATACTAGCTTCAAAATATAGTAATACCAAAAAGATAGTGTGACGAGTTGCTGACGATCCCCTCTCGAGCAGGTGACTGAAATCAACAATCTATAAAACAGAGAAACATAACAAACGGAGTAAGCTTTCATAAGCTTGGTAAGTTTTAAGCAATGCAACAAATAAACTCAATTATCCAATTTCTCAAGAGGTCATTTTCTAGATATTTTACCATTTGGCCAAATATACATAAGCACATAATGCACAATTAGCATTCTAATATCACTTAATCTGAATTCATATGGCATAAATAAATCGAATATTTTCACATACTTTCACACCTTGATCGAATATATATCATGATCATAAATATAGATATTACATTTATTCACATATGTATCACATTATAGACTTATGATTCAATTCAAATCATACTCACATATAAGTACATAATACGTACCTGGACAACTTATCCTATTGAACGTATTCATTTTTCGTTCTAACACGAGGCATCTTAGCTCTAGACTTTTATCAAATCACCGGCATTTAGCCTACTAGGTTTTAAACCCGAATTCATTCATCGACATTTTGCCTGCTAGGCTCGGAGCCCAATATCATTTCACCAGCATTATAGCCTGCTAGGCTCAAAGGCCCGAATAGTATCTCATCGGCATTATGGCCTACTAGGCTCAAAGGCCCGAATAGTATCTCACCGGCATTATAACCTGCTAGTCTTAAAGGCCCGAATAGTACTGTATGATATTCAATTCAACAAGTTTCATATAACAATCACACCAAATTAGGTACAAGCATCATTCGAATATATCATCCTACATTTTATTCACTTTTATGTCATTTCATCACTTGCATTTATCATTTGATAGTTTACACATAACATCTTACTCATATTCATCTAACATTATCATTTGATCATAAAAGCCTATCACATTTTACTTCCATTGCAATTGCCATTCGGCCATATACATATATGACAAGTAATACTTAATTCTCATAATCTGTCATGTCATTATCGAATATTATTTATATTTAACTACTTAAAACTTACCTCAAATATTTTCGAACAGTCTCAGATCGGCTATTCAATTATTTTCTCTTTTCCCCTATCCAACCTTGGTTCTCTATGCTCTTGAGCTAATTCAAACAAAATTTAATTTATTAAGGTCCCATCAAGCTAGCTTATAGTCGAATATTCATTGTATACTTAGCTCACATACACAAACACAAAACTCATAAGGCTTATCATATTTTCATAGATATATATCTTTACCATATAGCCAAATATATATATAGCTCATCAATTAGGTATTTATTTATGTTTCCCTTTTAACACATATTGATCAACTTGACCATGCATTAGCCATTGACACATTCGGTCATTAAAGCAATAACCTGTTAACATTCAAGCATTTTATACCAAAATTTCTCCCAAGGCCGAATTCATCTACAACCTTTAGTAAATATACAAAGTTTATATTAATTTATATACACAACATTAACCTAGTATCAATTAACTAAGTACTTTAAAATTTTCTTTAACTAAGTAACTTATTCGGAAATAATAAGGGAAAATTTAACCGAAAATATTAAGAGCAAATTTAACCGAAAATATTAAGAGTAAATTTAACTGGAATTATTAAGAACAAATTAACAAGCTTAACTAAGCAAACATTCGGCAATGACAATGGCAAATTAACAAACCTTAAATCCAACTTATAATTGTGCATATCACATTCAAAGCATCCACTCCATTCTATCATTTTAAAACAAAAACATTACTCAAATATTATCCAAGTTCACATTCGGCAATTTCAAAAATACACAAGCCGATTTTCCTATCATCTAAACTACCTATATGAACATTAAACTATCTCAAACATCACCCATTCACAATTATTCATTAAAACATAAAAACAACAACCATTCCCTTCAAAATCTTCCATAGCCGAATACTCAAATCACTACCGAATTCAAAATTTTGACATGGGCTAAGTAAGGGACTTAGTAACTAGCATAAAATATGCTACAATTTCAAAAACCCAACTCAAAAGTGACCGAATGTAGTTTGTGTAACAGCCCGATTTAGACCCTAATCGGAATGGGGGTTTCGAGACCATGAATCTGAGTCAGAAAAATATTTAAAAATTATTTTCTATGTTTATTTTTTATGAATTTATATCTGTGAAATTTTCGTGATTTAATTTTGTCGTTTAGGTGTTCGATTAAATAAAAGGACTTAATCGCGTAAATTGAAAAGTGGGTAGTTTATTTTGTAAAAGGCTTATTTGTTAATGGCTTTCTAAGTGAGAGTATTTATGATGAAATTAGCCCATTATATAAAATTTTGGATGGTAGTGGGCATAATATAAGTGATTTTATAATTTATTAATTAAAGTTAAAAAAAGGGTAAAATAATAATAAATTAATATATGTTATTATATTATAAAATAAAAAGCCATGTCCATGTTTTTCATTCTTTCTTGCACCGAATTTAAACAAAAAGAAAAAGGAAGAATAGAAGACCAGGTTTGGCCATCTTCTAAGCAAAAAAATCAAGGTTCGTTCTTTGTCGATTTTTGTTAATTTCTACGTTTTTGAGATCGTTGCTTCGAGTACTACAAAACCCATGCTTGAATTTTTTATTTTGATGAATATTTTGAGGTGTGCCATTGTTAATAGCTTGTGATTTTTGTGGTTTGATGATGAAAACTGAAAGATATGTTTTAGCCTAACATATTTTGTTTTGGAATTTTTGATAATTTTGAGTAATTAGGACTTAATTGCAAAAATAATAATTTGAGGGACTAAAATGTGAAATTAATGAAGTATATGGACTAGTATGGTAATGGGTAAGTTTTGGCTAAACATGGGTAATTGGAAATTTTGTGTATTTTGTGTTTTGTGCGATAAGGACTAAATTGTAAAAATTATAAATGTTAGGGGTAAAATGGTAATTTTCCTATTTATTTGTTTTTGGATAAAATTGAATGAAAATATGTTTGAATGAGCTTAATTTGAATATTTTTAGATCAAGAACTAAAGAAATCAGATTTGGATCGGGGAAAAACGAAAGTTGTCGACTAGCTGCCCGATTCTATTTTGTACCGCCCGAGGTAAATTATTAAGCAAATAGACGTGTTTATTTGGTAATTAAATGTTATATTTATATGCTGTTATGAAATGTGCAATTTTAATATGCTATGGCAGAAAATGATTAAATTTGACTACTACACTTCCGAGTTCAATTCGACCGAGTTATGGCGTCCAGAAGCCCCATATGAATCTTAGGAATAGCTAGGATACATATGTCATGACATAGGATTCCGGTATATGTGTTCGAGTAAGACCAGGGCATCGATATGTGATTCCGATATGTCTTTACGAGTAAGACCCTGTCTGGGATAGTGGCATCGATATGTGGTTACATGTAAGACGACGTCTGGGATGTTGGCATTGTACAATTTATGTTATTATCCGAGTGTCCTATCCAATTCCAAATGGTTCATCGGGCAGTGATAAGCTATATTTGACTATGTTAAACGAGCCATGTGATAGGTATGAATTAAATTGTTACCAAGTCAAGGTAATGACAGTAAGTAATTAATATTCGATATAATGATTTATTGAATGAATATATTCATATTAGAGTGGTTCGGTTAAATTTATTATTGAGATAGTTATATTATTAGTTTGTTTATTTGCTTATAGCTTACTAAGCTATAATAGCTTATCTTATGAATGTTTATTTCTGTTTTATAGATTCTTTTTGGAAAGTCTAGTTACAAGCTCGGGAATCGTCTGCGAAGCTCATCACACAATCTACTATTTTGGGTACCTTTATAATTTAAATTCGAATTATGGCATGTATAGGCTAAAATGTGTTTTGGGATGGTAAATTTTGGTTGTGTATAAAGCCATGCGAAATGGCTAAGTATTTATGTTTGATTTCAGTACGTTTGCTTATGATCTAAATTCATTTCAGTTTTATTGTTACATGCTATAAAGGAATAATAGTTTGGATAGGTGTTATATATTTCTGAAATAGCATGATAATGGTTGGATCTTTGGAGGTGGTTGATGAAAAGATTTTGGTTTGTATATCTTTCCTTAACATGCTTAGTTGATTCGACTATTGCTAGATATAGATAATATAAATATGAAATTGGTTGCTATGATAATATAAGTATTGAATTATGAATTAGTATTAAATGTTGTATGGCTAAGTTCGAATGTTGTAAAGGTTTAACGAAATATGCCTTGTTTTGCGAATGGGTTACTAAATCGATTTAATGTTAGAGTGAAATAATCATATTATGTATATGTGGACAGGTCAAGGATAATAATGTAATGAATTGGGGCAGTAGAAACAAGTTAAATTAGCTTTTTTAATTTAGTAGTTATGTAGTATGTGTGTTTCTGCAAATGTATTATTATTATTAGGTTGACATGTGTACGTTTATAAGTTCATGGTAGAAAGGTGGTATTAATTATTTGTGGTAAAAAAATGGGTTTATAGATCTGATTTTCAAATATGATATTTGTGCCATTTTAGTTGGGATATGGAATTTGGATGTTCGGCATGGTTCGTTAGTGTACCTTGATTAACAAAGTTGGAAGTGAACAATTGTCACAACTTAGTTATTAAACACATTTATGTTCGGCTAAATGCATGGAAAAATGACCTATTTGATGTTATAAGAAAGTTGTATAATGTATACGTTAGTACTTTAATTATAATTATAATAAAAATTGATTATACATGTTATAATGTACAAGTGCCGAATATAAGTTGATTAAATTGAGTGACTATGTGTATATGATTTTAGTGAGTTCTATTAATGTATAATTTTAGTATGCTTTTGTACATGGCGTGGTAATGACATGTATAAGTGTGTGACTTCTAGATATATATGTATATAATATTCTTTGAACATATGTTTTAGTTATAAATTAAAAATATGCTTGATTGAGTGGCTTGTTAATTAGCCGAAGTCAATAAGTTTGTATAAGTATATTTTAGGCAATCAAATTAGGAAAAGATTAATGTGGTTTTTGTTAGATTCAAAATAGTACATTATTTGATAATTTTGTTTTAATTATTTGAATAGTTTAATTAGTTGATTTATTTATATACCTCTGTATATATGAATATGAACTGTGTTAACATGTGAATATTAGAAATTGTACTTATGTTTGTAATGCCTTGTTACCCTAGTACGGCAATGGATACGGGTTAGGGGTGTTCATTTTATTGGTATCAGAGCTATGGTTTAGTCGGTTCTAGGACTAACGTAGCGTGTGTGATTTTAGCTTTACATGCCATAATTATATGGTGTGATAGTGTGATGACTTCTGACAATTGAAATGTGTTTTCATATAGCAAATGGATCCCAATAGAGCTGTAGCTGATGATGTCGAGAGTGTAGCGCCTGTTCCCGCGCAAAGGACAGTGCAGGCTGATTCTCGACCGACTTCGAGTAATGCAGGAAGTGAGGCTAAACAAGCCTTTTATCAAATGATGAATGACTGGTTCACCCAATATATCCGGACTAACCTGGCTGCACAACAGCCTCCACCCCTGACTAATCCATCTTCGATGCCTGCTATACCTCAAGTAAGTGATCCATTACGATTGAGTAGACCACCTATTGATAAAATTAGAAAACATGGGGCTGAAGAGTTTAAAGCCACTGATGAAGATGACGCTGAGCGGGCTGAGTTCTGGCTTGATAATACCATCCGTGTGTTTGATGAGCTGTCTTGTACTCCTGATGAATGTTTGAAATGTGCTATATCCCTACTTCGAGACACAACATACCACTGGTGGAATACCCTAGTATCAGTAGTTCTGAGAGAGCAGGTGACTTGGGAATTCTTTCAGACTGATTTTCGTAAGAAATATATCAGTCAGAGATTTATTGACCAGAAGCGTAAAGAATTTTTGGAGCTGAAACAAGGTTAGATGACTATGAAAGAATACAAGCGAAAATTTGTGAGACTCAATCGGTATGCCTGGGAGTGTGTTTCTATTGAGGCCATAATGTGCAAAAGATTTAAAGATGGGCTAAATGAAGACATTAAGCTATTGGTTGGCATACTTGAGATAAAGGAATTTGTGGTACTTGTTGAGCGAGCTTTCAAAGCTGAAGAACTCGGGAAAGAGAAAAGAAAAGCTAACTTTGAAGCTAGAGATGGACGTAAAAGAACACCCGGTAAGTTATTCCAGACGGCATCAAAGAAGTTCGGAGATGATTTTACCCGTTCTAAATCCACTTCAGGTTATCCCAGACGGGATCAGAATAGACCACCAGTGAGCTCGAGAGCTACTTCGACAGCGAGTGTGGATAATGTCAGATCAAATCAACCCGAGTGTAAACACTATGGTAAACAACATCTCAGCAGTTGTAGGTTGCATGATCGGGCCTGTTTTAAATGTGGATCGACAGATCATTACATTCGAGATTGTCCAATGTTAGTTGAAGAAAATCCAGTGTAGAATACAAGATCAGGTAACACTGCAGCTCGAGGTAGACCACCCAGAAATGTTGGTAATATGAGTGGCAGTCAGAGAGGGACTAAAGATACGATAGTCAGATCTGAGGCTCGTGCACCTGCCAAAGCCTATGCTATACGTCACGGGAAGAGGCTTCATCCCCGGATGTTATTACTGGTACATTTACTCTCTATGATACTAATGTAATTACATTGATTGATCATGGTTCTACTCATTCTTATGTGTGTGAGACATTAGTATTCAGCAAGACTCTACCTGTTGAGTCTACTGAGTTTGTGATTAGAGTGTCAAACCCCTTGGGCCGGTTGTTATGGTTGATAAAGTGTGTAAGAATTGTCTTTTAATGGTTCGAGATCTGTGCTTTCTGGGTAATTTGATGTTGCTACCATTTGATGAGTTCGATATAATTTTGGGTATGGATTGGCTGAATTTACATGATGCTGTTGTGAATTGTAAAAGAAAGACCATTGATCTACAGAGCCAGAAAGATGAAGTTATTCGGATTGAATCTAGTGATTTGTATGGTTTACCAGCAGTGATATCTTCGGTGCTAGCTCAGAAATATGTGAGAAAAGGGTGTGAAGCTTATTTTGCTTATGTGCTCGACAGTAAAGTGGCTGAAAGAAACATTGAATCAGTACCTGTTGTATGTGAGTATCCGAATGTGTTTCCAGAAGAATTACCGGGTTTTCCACCTATTCGGGAAGTAGAGTTTGGTATTGAGCTAGTGCCAGGGACAACTCCGATATCCATACCTCCATACAGAATGGCACCTACAGAATTAAAAGAATTGAAAGCTCAGTTGCAAGAATTGACAGATAAAGGTTTCGCGCGACCGAGTTTCTCTCCGTGGGGTGCACCTGTGTTGTTTGTGAAAAAGAAAGATGGAACTATGAGAATGTGCATTGATTGCAGACAGCTTAATAAAGTGACTATAAAGAATAAGTATTCGTTGCCACAGATTGATGATCTGTTTGATCAACTGAAGGGGGCCACAGTATTTTCGAAGATAGATTTGAGATCAGGTTACTATCAGTTGCGAGTTAAAGATTCAGATGTGTCAAAGACTGCTTTCAGAACGAGGTACGGACATTATGAGTTTTTGGTTATGCCTTTCGGACTCACTAATGCACCAGCTGTTTTCATGGATTTGATGAATCGGATCTTTAGACCGTATCTGGACCAATTTTTGGTTGTGTTTATAGACGACATTCCGATCTACTCTCATAGTGAAGGTGAACATGCCGAATATTTGAGACTTGTATTGCAGACGTTGTGAGATAAGCAGTTGTATGTGAAGTTCAATAAATGTGAGTTTTGGTTAAGTGAAGTCAGTTTTCTGGGTCACGTGGTGTCAGCATCAGGTATTCGGGTTGATCTGAGTAAAATATCAGCTATACTGGATTGGAAACCTCCGAAGAATATTTTTGAAGTTCGAAGCTTTCTGGGACTTGCTGGTTATTACAGACGCTTCGTGAAAGGTTTCTCTATGATTGCAACTCCAATGACAAAGCTACTGCGGAAAGATGTTAATTTCGAATGGTCAGAGAAGTGTCAGAAAAGTTTTGATCAGTTGAAAGCCCTTTTAACCGAAGCTCTAGTGGTAGTTCAGCCATAATCAGGTAAAGAATTTGTTATTTACAGTGATGCATCTTTGAATGGTTTGGGCTGTGTTTTGATGCAGGAAGGAAAAGTTATAGCTTATGCCTCGAGACAATTGAAGCCACATGAAAAGAATTATCCGACACATGACCTAGAATTGGCAGCCATTATGTTCGCATTGAAGATTTGGCGTCACTATTTGTTCGGTGAGAAATGTCATATTTACTCTGATCATAAAAGCCTGAAATACTTGATGACTCAGAAAGATCTGAATTTGAGACAACGCCAATGGTTAGAACTGTTAAAAGACTACGAGCTTGTGATTGATTATAACCCAGGAAAGGCTAATGTTGTTGCTGGTGCTTTAAGCTGAAAATCACTATTTACTTTGCGTGTAATGAATACGCATATGGCTATGTCAGATGATGGTTCGGTAGTAGCTGAATTGAAAGCTAAACCGTTATTTATTCAACAAATATGTGATGCCCAGAAGGTTGATAATGAATTGATCATAAAACGAGTTCAGTGTGAGACGGATGTTGATTTAGAGTTTAAGGTTGATGCTGATGACTGTTTGAGATTCAGGGACCGGATATGTGTTCCAAGGAATATAGAGTAGATCCAGATGATTTTGAATGAAGCACATAGTAGTCGGTTATCTGTCCTCCCAGGTAGTACAAAGAAGTATAATGATCTGAAACAGCTTTATTGGTGGCATGGTATGAAACGTGACATTTCTGACTTTGTTGCAAGATGTTTAGTCTGTCAATAAGTAAAAGCTGAACATCAGGTGCCTTCAGGATTGCTTCAGCCTATCATGATACCTGAGTGCAAATGGGATAGAGTTACGATGGATTTTGTATCTAGTTTACCATTGACACCGAGCAAGAAAGATGTAATTTGGGTTGTTGTTGATAGATTGACTAAATTAGCTCATTTTGTTCTGATACATACGGATTACTCACTTGATAAGCTAGTTGAATTGTATGTTTCTCAGATTGTGAGATTACATGGTGTACCTATATCCATTGTTTCGGATCGAGATTCGAGGTTTACATCACGATTTTAGAAGAAACTGCAAGATGCAATAGGTACGAATTACATTTTAGTACTGCTTTCCATCCACAAACAGATGGCCAGTCTGAGTGAATTATTCAGATACTTGAGGATATGTTGAGATGTTGCATTCTCGAGTTCGAAGGTACATGGGAACAATACCTGTCTCTAATTGAATTTGCATATAACAATAGTTATCAATCAAGTATCAAAATGGCACCTTATGAGGCTTTGTATGGTCGTAAATGTTGTACGCCATTGTACTGGATTGAGCTCAGTGAAAATAAGATACATGGGGTCGATTTGATCAGAGAAACTGAACAGAAGGTGAAACTGATTCGTGAAAGTTTAAAAGCAGCATCAGATCGTCAGAAATCTTATGCGGACTTGAAACATAAAGATATAGAGTTTCAGATTGGAGACAAAGTCTTCTTGAAAGTGTCACCGTGGAAGAAAATACTCAGATTCAGTCGAAAAGGTAAATTGAGTCCGAGGTTTATTGGGCCATATAAAGTTGTAGAGCGTATCGGACCGGTTGCTTACAGATTATCATTGCCACCTGACTTAGAAAAGATCTACAATGTGTTTCACGTTTCGATGCTTTGAAGATATCGATCTGATCCTTCTCATGTGATCAGTCCGTCTGAGATTGAAATTCAGCCTGATCTGAACTACGAAGAAGAATCGATTCGTATTTTAACTCGTGAGACTAAAGAGTTACGAAATAAGAAGATCTCATTAGTTAAAGTATTTTGGCATAAGCATGGAGTTGAGGAAGCAACATGGGAGCCAGAAGATACAATGAAAGAATGTTATCCAAACCTATTCACTGGTAAGATTTTTGGGGACGAAAATCCCTAAGGGGGGAGAGTTGTAACAGCCCGATTTAGACCCTAATTGGAACGGTGGTTTCGGGACAATGAATTCGAGTCAGAAAAATATTTAAAAAATATTTTATATGTTTATTTTGTGTGAATTTATATCTATGAAATTTTCGTGATTTAATTTTGTCGTTTAGGGGTTCGATTAAATAAAAGGACTTAATCGCGTAAATTGAAAAGTGGGTAGTTTATTTTGTAAAAGGGCTTATTTGTTAATGGCTTTCTAAGTGAGAGTATTTATGATGAAATTAGCCCATTATATAAAATTTGGGATGGTAGTGGGCATAATATAAGTGATTTTATAATTTATTAATTAAAGTTTTAAAAAAAGATAAAATAATAATAAATTAATATATGTTATTATATTATAAAATAAAAAGCCATGTCCATGTTTTTCATTCTTTCTTGCACCGAATTTAAACAAAAAGAAAAAGGAACAATAGAAGACTAGGTTCGGCCATCTTCTAAGCAAAAAAATCAAGGTTCGTTCTTTGTCGGTTTTTGTTAATTTCTACATTTTTGAGATCGTTGCTTCGAGTACTACAAAACCCATGCTTGAATTTTTTATTTTGATGAATATTTTGAGGTGTGCCATTGTTAATAGCTTGTGATTTTTTTGGTTTGATGATGAAAAATGAAAGATATGTTTTAGCCTAACATATTTTGTTTTGGAGTTTTTGATAATTTTGAGTAATTAGGACTTAATTGCAAAAATAATAATTTGAGGGACTAAAATGTGAAATTAATGAAATATATGGACTAGTATGGTAATGGGTAAGTTTCGGCTAAACATGGGTAATTGGAAATTTTGTGTATTTTGTGTTTTGTGCAATAGGAACTAAATTGTAAAAATTATAAATGTTAGGGGTAAAATGGTAATTTTCCTATTTATGTGTTTTTGGACTAAATTGAATGAAAATAAGTTTGAATGAGCTTAATTTGAATATTTTTAGATCAAGAACTAAAGAAATCAAATTTGGATCGGGAAAAAATGAAAGTTGTCAACTAGCTACCGGATTCCATTTTGTACCGTCCGAGGTAAGTTTATAAGCAAATAGACGTGTTTATTTGGTAATTAAATGTTATATTTATATGCTGTTATGAAATGTGGAATTTTAATATGCTATGGCAGAAAATGATTAAATTTGACTACTACACTTCCGAGTTCAATTCGACCGAGTTATGGCGTCCAGAAGCCCCATATGAACCTTAGGAATAGCTAGGATACATATGTCATGACATAGGATTCCGGTATATGTGTGCGAGTAAGACCACGGCATCGATATGTGATTCCGATATGTGTTTACGAGTAAGACCCTGTCTGGGACAGTGGCATCGATATGTGGTTACATATAAGACCACGTCTGGGATGTTGGCATTGTACGATTTATGTTATTATCTGAGTGTCCTATCCAATTCTGAATGGTTCATTGGGCAGTGATAAGCTATATTTGAATATGTTAAACGAGCCAAGTGACAGGTATGGATTAAATTGTTACCAAGTCAAGGTAATGACAGTAAGTAATTAATATTCGATATAATGATTTATTGAATAAATATATTCATATTAGAGTGGTTCGGTTAAATTTATTATTGAGATAGTTATATTATTAGTTTGTTTATTTGCTTATAGCTTACTAAGCTATAATTGCTTATCTTGTGAATGTTTATTTCTATTTTATAGATTCTTTTTGGAAAGTCAAGTTACAAGCTAGGGGATCGTCTGCGAAGTTCATCACACTATCTACTATTTTGGGTACCTTTATAATTTAAATTCGAATTATGGCATGTATAGGCTAAAGTGTGTTTTGGGATGGTAAATTTTGGTTGTGTATAAAGCCATGCGAAATGGCTAAGTTTTTATGTTTGATTTCAGTACGTTTGCTTATGATCTGAATTCATTTCATTTTTAATGTTACATGCTATAAAGGAATAATAGTTTGGATAGGTGTTATATATTTCAGAAGTAGCATGATAATGGTTGGATCTTTGGAGGTGGTTGATGAAAAGATTTTGGTTTGTATATCTTTCCTTAACATGCTTAGTTGATTCGACTATTGCTAGATATAGATAATATAAATATGAAATTGGTTGCTCTGATAATATAAGTATTGAATTATGAATTAGTATTAAATGTTGTATGGCTAAGTTCGAATGTTGTAAAGGTTTAAAGAAATATGCCTTGTTTAGCGATGGGTTACTAAATCGATTCAATGTTAGAGTGAAATAATCATATTATGTATATGTGGACAGGTCAAGGATAATAATGTAATGAATTGGGGAAGTAGAAACAAGTTAAATTAGCTTTTTTAATTTAGTAGTTATGTAGTATGTGTGTTTCCGCAAATGTATTATTATTAGGTTGACATGTGTACGTTTATAAGTTCATGGTAGAAAGGTGGTATTAATTATTTCTGGTAAAAAAATGGGTTTATAGATCTGATTTTCAAATATGATATTTGTGCCATTTTAGTTGGGATATGCAATTTGGATGTTCGGCATGGTTCGTTAGTGTACCTTGATTAACAAAGTTGGAAGTGAACAATTGTCACAGCTTAGTTATTAAACACATTTATGTTTGGCTAAATGCATGGAAAAATGACCTATTTGATGTTATATGAAAGTTGTATAATGTATACGTTAGTACTTTAATTATAATTATAATAAAAATTGATTATACATGTTATAATGTACAAGTGCCGAATATAAGTTGATTAAATTGAGTGACTATCTGCATATGATTTTAGTGAGTTCTATTAATGTATAATTTTAGTATGCTTTTGTACATGGCGTGGCAATGACATGTATAAGTGCGTGACTTCTAGATATATATGTATATAATATTCTTTGAACATATGTTTTAGTTATATATTAAAAATATGCTTGATTGAGTGGCTTGTTAATGAGCCGAAGTCAATAAGTTTCTATAAGTATATTTTGGGCAATCGAATTAGTGAAAGATTAATGTGGTTTTTGTTAGATTCAAAATAGTGCACTATTTGATAATTTTGTTTTAATTATTTGAATAGTTTAATTAGTTGATTTGTTTATATACCTCTGTATATATGAATATGAACTGTGTTAACATGTGAATATTAGAAATTGTACTTATGTCTGTAATGCCTTGTTACTCTAGTACGGCAATGGATACGGGTTAGGGGTGTTACAGTTTGAGTTTCTTTTCCTCTCCTAATTTTGGCTATGAAGAACAAAGATGAACAAGCTTTTTCCTTTACCTCATTTTTGTTCTTTTATTTATATTTATTTTAGGATAATAAAGCCATCAAATTTAATAATGCTAATTTAAAAAGCATATTTTATTTATCACCATCATTATGGCCAACCACTACTCATTAAAGTGGGAAATTTGACATGCAAATCCACATATTTGGCACCATAAATTATTTGGCCACTACAAAATTAACCTATCACATTTTCAAATTTTTTCACACAAGTCCTATTTAATAATTTCACTCACAAATGACAAAATCAAAGCATGAAATTTTCACACATGCACTTTCACATATAATAAGCACAGAATATAACATCTAATTATTTTTATGACTCGGTTTTGTGGTCCCGAAACCACTTGCCAACTAGGGTCAAATTTGGGCTGTCACATACCAACTTACCAAATTGACCATTTATCACTAGGTCATTCATGAACACATCATATGAGCATTATTGCATCACATAGTTTATGTTCAAAAGACATTCATAATTATACCAAAACCAAGCCATATCACATGGCTAGATATACACATTACCAAACATATTCACAAACTTCTAGCTTATACGTGCCATACTTTAATATATACATTTTCAAAAAGTACCAAAATAGAGTTTGATAGTGTGGTGATGATCCTCGACGATCCCTGAGTTTTCGGTAACTTAGAAATCTATAAAACAGTTGAAAACACACACAAAGTAAGCTTTCAAAAGCTTAGTAAGCCATATAGAAATAAATTTAACACATAACATCAATCTAGATCAATTCATTCAAATAACACAAGGCAAAATACATTCACATAGCAATATATCTTTTATAGTTCATTTGATCATGATTCACATATGCATATTTCATATCTCATTCTCATAGCAACTCATACTTATATCATATGTTCACAAAGGTACATGTACTTACCTTTCATTCTCAAACATGGTATACAATTCAAACGTACCTGAATCAGATACACAATCACATAATCATCCATTTTTTTGGAATGCCCGTTGAACTATTCAGAATCAATAAGGATACTCGGATAGCTCAAAAAGCTCACACAATGCCAATGTCCAAGACGTGGTCTTACATGTAATCAAATATCGATGCCATTGTCCCAGACAGGGTCTTACACGAAATCAAATACGATACGATGTCCCAGACATGGTCTTACACGTAAATCATAAGTCGATGTCAACGTCCCAGACATGGTCTTACACGAAATCAAAAATTAAGAATCCTATGTCATGAGATAAGTATCATAACTATTCCTATGGTTTGTACGGGCTTTTCAACATCGTTACATTATCGAAACTTTCTCAATTTCGAATAATTAGCTTCTAATACCATTCACCACATTTCAATATTATTTAAACTGAATAAATCAATTAAATGCATTTATTTGTATATAGACTTACCTCATACGGATTCAAACGAACGAAATCGACTACTCGACAACTTTCGATTTTCCCTAGTATAATTTCGTATTCTTTGGTTCTTGATCTAAACACATTCAAATTTGACTTATTCAATCACACATTCATTCAAATCAATCCATATACACACATTTAGGGCATTTTACAATTTAACCCTCACATTTTCACATTTCAACACTTTAGTCCCTAATTCACAAAATCACAAAATACATAAAATTTCCTTTTTCACATACTTGGCCGAATATTTATAGTGTTCATATAAGCCCACATATTTAATTTATTTTACATTTTAGTCCCTTAAAACCTCATTTTTCCAATTTAGACCAAATTACTCAAATTCATAAAAAAATCAAAATATATTAACCCAACGCATACTTTCATTTTCCTTCAAATAACTTCACAAAGCTTACAAAATCAACAATGGCATAACTCAAAATCATCATCAAATTCAAAAATTGAGACATGGGCTTGATAGATTTCTAAGCAACGATAAAAAACGTAGAAATTATCAAAAATCGAAAAAAATTATACCTCAATTAGCCAAGATTAGTGCCAAACCCTAGCAAGCTTATTCTCTCATCTTTTTCTTTCAATTTTCGACAATAAAGGATGATAATGGCCAAATTTTATGTTTGTTTTATTTTTATTAACTTAAATACTAATTTACTTATATAACCTTAATTATAAAATATGAAATCCATTTGATTCATGTCCATAATAGTCCACTCATTAGTTCAATGGTTTATTAACCACATAAGGACCTGCAATGGCCCAAATCTCGAAAACCCCTGTTAAATTATTTTTGTGTGTTGTGGCATGGATGTGTGACCGACTTAGTGTTTTAGTACTTTGGAAGTGTTTGGGACGACATAGGTTGAAGCCTTGCCTTGAACAAATTTTTGTTCCTATTTGAGTAAACCTTTGTCCTTAGCCAGTAGAATTTTAAAATTATGTGAGGGTTGCATAACATAAGGCGCCTGCTAGTCTAGTGGAAAGTGGCATGTTACTTATTCTAGGAGACCAGAGTTCGAGTCCTGTGTCACACAAAGGGTGTTCTTTTTACTACTGGTCATGTAAGAGGTTGATTGATAGTGGGGGACCATGGCTCTTGGGGCGGTTGAGAGTGTTGGAGGAAGTGGGAAGTGTGTAGCCAAATTTGGGGAGTGGTTGAGAGAGTTTGAATTGGTCAAAGGAGAGTTTTAAGGAGAGAATTAGGGAGTTAATCGTGGAGTAGGGGAGTAGGGAGTTGTCTGCTGAAAATGGGGATCTCTTTGTGCCAAAATCGGTCATAGGTACTAAGTGTCGAATGGGTTTAGTTCTTGCGATTTACCGGTGACTTTTCTTTCTTTTGCTCCTCTCTTGCTATAGTTTGTGTGATAGTTGAAATTTGTTTGTGATCTTTCGGGTACGTTTCAGGTTAACCTATAGTAAGGTACTTGTGTTGATAAAATTTCCCTCTCTCTATCACTCTTCTGGTATTAGCCGAACTTTCACTTTCCCTCTCTTCTCCCTTTCTTCTTCTCAATCAATCCCTCCTAATCTATTGCATCTTCTCTTCCTTCTTCAATTCAAATACTTGGGGCCGATTTCTGCTTGCTCTTCTTTGGTTGTAGCTGACTCATTTCTTCCTCTCCTCTCAAGCGTGCTATTTCCTCTTGGTAAAACTGAATATCTCTTTTGTTACTCGGGCAACATCTAGATTGGAGTCTAGGCTGATTATTGGCTAGTCTTTTCTCTTCTCAGGTTTGTGATTTCTTTTTATTCTATGGGCCGAATGTATCCTACTCATTCACCCTTATTTCATCTTTATGACTGTCACTTAACTCTGTGGTTGTAGAATGTTGCTAGGGGTGCGATCTCCATGGTCATGGGGGTTAGGCCAATTGTCCTTTCACAATAAGTAATCATGTCACTCGTAGTACGTACTTTAGGTATTATTTCTATTTACAAGGGATTATAACTTCTGATGAATCGGTTAACAATTTCGGATAAATGTTAAAGTTTTGGAGAGAGTTCGTGGGGTGTGGAGCAAGAAGGGTCTGGCGATTGGTGGATTGGTAAGTAGCAATGAATCAGTTAGAGTGATTTCAATACTTTGGTTTTGGATTTACCAAAAATGAGACTAATTGTGGATCGTTTTGAATCATAGGTGCTTTGATCAAGGAAGTGTTGCGACAATAGTTTCATTACAGGTGTGTGTGCACACTACTAGTAGATGTGTGATAGCAAAAATCGA
Source organism: Gossypium hirsutum (assembly GCF_007990345.1). Lineage (NCBI taxonomy): Eukaryota > Viridiplantae > Streptophyta > Magnoliopsida > Malvales > Malvaceae > Gossypium > Gossypium hirsutum. The sequence goes on along the minus strand of NC_053427.1, from coordinate 34,277,256 downwards.
AAAGCCAAAAATGGGATGTCGACACCACACGGGTGTGTGGCTGCTTGTATGGCAGGCTGTGTAATGAAACATGGTCGTGTGGTCGACGAGACGGCCATGAACACTATCATGGGCCAGAACATTATTGGGCCAATCTAAGCCGAACTGGGCCTTGTGGGCTCCACAAGAGAAATCGCACCAAGTGTGGTGAATATTGGGCTAGGTTGTGTAAATCACATGGCTAAAGGCCATTTTTGGGCTTATGGGCCATAGAGCATGTGGGCACACACGGGCCCACAAAATGGGCTGTAGGCCCATTACCTGTGGATGACTATTAAGGTTGCATGGGTCACCTAACATGACTGTGGACCTACTGTTGGGTCGGTAAGTATACTTAGACCCTATACTGATGAAATGACCATTATACCTCTATGAGGTAAATCGACTGAAATACCCCCTATATTATGTATGTCTGTTTCTGAGCATGATATTTCTACATACCCGTATGTTATTATGTTGCATTACAAAGGGTGGGATATATGATTTTGGAGGAAGCGTACTGAAAGGCTATAAACCTATTACTGGCAACTCTTCTACAAATACTACTTTTAGCACCGAGATTGGTACAATTTGGTGTGTAGGGTGGGGTAGGTCGATTTTATCCCCACATGATGTGTAGGGTTGGTACGGAGATGGTGTGTAGCAGATGGATTGGGTAGTACTCTTTGTTCGCATACTATACTGAAGTGGGCTAAGGCCCAGACTACCTCTGGTATTGAAATGGGCTCAGGCCCAGAGTAATACTGTTTCTGAAAAAGGGGCTAAGGCCCTAACTAGAACTAACGGGCCTGGGCCCAAATTACGTTTACTCTAATTGTTTGTTACTTTGGGATTTCACACACTGTGTAACAGCCCGTTTTTAGGATTAACTGGAACAGTGGTTTCGGGGTCACCAAATCCGACGAGTAGGTTTGTAAATATTATATTTAATATTTACGAGTTAATTGTGATTTTTAAAAATATTTTTGATATTGTGATATTTGTTTTATAAGTGATTTATTAAGTTCAAGTGGTATGACCCTAAGGTCAAGTGGGTTTAGGAAATGAGGTATCAGGACCTCATTTCTATAAATCGAGTCGTAAATATTTTTATAAATATTTACAAAGTGGCAAAAAGATGGTATTAAAGTTTCGTTGAAAAATTTTATCGTTTCGATAGTTAATTAAGCAAAAAGGACTAAATCGCGTAAAATGCAAAAAGTTACATTCTAATTGTTTAAGTGTTTATTTTCCATGTTTTACTAAAGTAGAAGTCCCTATTTATCAATTAAACCATTACTTTATGATAGTGGAGATTGGTGGTTTGGCAGATATGAAATTATGTATTATTATAAAGGACAGAAAGGTAAATGGAATATTAAAATGTATTAAATAAAAATAAATAAAGTAACAGCCCAATTTGGACCTTAATTGGAACGATGGTTTCGGGACCACGAATCCGAGTTAGAATAATATTTAAATATCATTTTCTATGTTTAAAATGTGTGAAGTTACTTTTGTGAAAGTTTCGTTTAAAAATTTTAGTGTTTGGAGATCGATTGATGAAAAAATGGTTTAATCGCGTAAAATGGAAAATTTAAGGGTTAATGTATAAGGGCCAAATTATGATTGTTTTATATTATGGAATATTAAGGTTGCAATTTGGCCATAAATAGGAACTGGTGGCTGACCAATATGCATGGATTAATGACTTGAATTGTTTGTTATATTTTATGGCATTATGGTATACTTTAATATATGTTAATATATTATATTTAATAAAAGATGAAAGTGTTCATCTTTCTTTTATTTTTACTCGGCCGAAACTAAGAGAAAGAAAGGAAAGTTTCAGCTTTGATATTTTCGGTCCTTGCATGTTCAATTAGGTAAGTGATTTGAGTTTGGTTTTTGTTAATTTTTACACTTTTGAGATAGTTGCTTTGAATACTATAAAGCCCATGCTTGAAATTTTGAAATTGATGATATAGTCATGAAGTGTCATTGTTAATAGTTTGATAAAATTTACGTTTGATGTGAGAAAATAAAATAAATGTGTTAGATTAACATTTTGGTATTGGGATTTTTGGTAATTTTGAGCATTTAGGGTTAAATTGAAAAAAAGTACTAAATTGAAGGACTAGATTATGAAATTAGTGAAATGGGAGGATTTATATAAGCTTAGTGAACATTCGGCCCTAGCATTGTATATACAAATTCTTCATATTTTGTGTTTTGAGAAAATTGGATTAAATTGTAAAAGTGCATAATATTAGGGGTAAATTGGTAAATTGCTCAATTATGTGTATTTGTACCTAAATGAAGGAAATTCTATTTGAATGAGATTAATTTCGAAATTTTTAGATCAAGAACCAAAAAGATCGGACGTGGATCGGGGAAAATAAAAAAAAAATCGTTGAGTAGTCGAATTCGACTGTCCGTCGAAATCCGAGGTAAGTCGTTAAGCAAATATTTATTGTTGGTTTAAATAAATATAATTTATATATTTGTGTGAGCCGCGTTGAAATATATAAAATCTTGGTGTTGTCGAATGCAAATAGAAATAATAAATATGAAAATTTCACTAAGCATGCGAGTTTGATTGTCGAGCACTAAGTGTGCGATTTCATGGCCTTTCTAGTTAAACAATAGCACTAAGTGTGCGAATACAACGGGTGAAGGAAAATGATCAGACGATCTAATTATCAAATGCAAGAGTAGTAGTGTAATATTTATGTTCGTAATAATGAAGGTACGTAATCAAACCTTTGTGGTTGATATTATTGAACTTGAAATTATATGGTGGGTAGTTATAAATATAATATGTATGATAGATTTGGAAAAATGAGAGATGGATGAGTTGAAAAGTATAAAATAAAATAAATAATGATAATAATAATAAAATGATATGATATATATATAATAATGTTTGATTATTTATTTTATATATGAGTGAACATTCGACTAGGTATTAAATGGTAAGATGGGAAGTGTTAAGTAATTATTATTATTATTTTAGAGTTTATGTATATTCGAACATGTTAGGTATTAAACTTGACTGATTGATATATATTGGTAGTCAAGTTTGGTTGAATATGTGATTTTAGTAGAAGGACTTGGTTACTCAAATTGAGTTTTTAATGTCTTTTAAATTGTTTAAATTGCTTATAACTAAGCTAAAATAGCTTACTTTGAGAATGTGAAAGTGTATATATGTGATAAGGCCTAATGGCCGATGTGATGAATGTGAAAGTGTATATATATGTGATAGGGCCTAATGGCCGATGTGATGAATGTGAAAGTGTGTATATATGTGATAGGCCTAATGGCCGATGTGATGAATGTGATAAGTCCCGAAGGGCATTTGTGTCAGTACTATATCCGGGTTAAAACCCCGCAGGCTTTATGCGAGAATATTATCACTGATTAATGTCCGTAAGCTTCGTGCTCGTACTATATCTGAGCTCCAAAGACCCGATGACTACGTGTGGGGATTTTGTACGGGTAAGACCCGATAACTTCATGTGGAGATTATGTCCGGGTAAGACTTCGTAATAAGAATTGCTTATAAATATATTCAATGCGAAAGGTTAAACAGGTATGTACTCCAAGTTTATATGTGAGCTTGATTTGCACTAAATCATAAGGTAGTTATGTGACGCATACGAGAGCAATCTATGAGACTGTTCCTATGATTATGTGACATCGGATCAGAGTGAGAGGTTATGTGAAATCATACGATATATCTATGTCACATGAGCTCACTTTTATGTGAAAGTTTATCTGCCTATTGTATATGATGAGATGTGCATATTCGGTAAAGGGATGGTATGCCCGAAGGAAGAGTGAAATAAAAATATGAACAACTATGTTATAATTTGATTGTTATCTGTTGAAACTGCTTAAAACTTACTAAGCATTGTAATGCTTACTCCGTTTACTCTGTTTCCTCTATTTTATAGATCTCATTAGGAAGCTACAGGCTCGGGGATCGTCAGCAACTAGTCACACTATCACTATCTACTGTTTGGTACTGCTATGTTTTGGATTATCTTATGGCATGTATAAAATAGACTAGTGGCGGAAGAATATTTTGGTTAATGTATATAGCCATGCGAAAATGGCTTATATATGTTTGAGCATAATGTTATAATCATTTGGTATGGAATGGTTAATCACTATCATAATTTGTGCTATTCATGCTAAAAGGGCTAGTTGAATCATGGAAACTATGAAATAGGTAAAGTCTACCTTAAAGGCAGATGCTGGCAGCAGCAGTGATGTAGATTTGGAAAATCACTAAAATAGTAGGATTGGAATTAAATAATGAATAAATTATGTAAACGAACCTTGATGAATCTATTTTCATAAGAAAGTAACGAAACGATCATATGGAGAGTATGTTAAGAGATATTCAGGTTCTCGTGAGACAGGGCCAGAACGGTTTCTGGATTCCCTGTTCTGAATTTGGAAATTCATTATAAATTAACCAGAGATAATTAGGAGTCATTCCATATATGTATAGATTCCTCTCTGAGTCTAGTTTCTATAGAAACAAACGGCATCAGTATTGAAGCTCTGTGCAGGGAGATATCCAAGTCGTAATGCAAAAAGGTTAGTGTAGTCGATCCCTGTAACATGGGAGACTTTGACTAATAAACTGTACTAATTGGCCCGACCAAAACTTCTAGAAAAAAATATGTAGATGGGCATATGAGTCTAGTTTCAGGGAAAAATTACGAAACTGATTTTCGAGTTGTGAAACTCAAGATATGATTTTTAAGGTGACAGTGTCGCAGTTAGCCAACTGCCTGGAAAATTTTAAAATGGACTGCGATAGTAAGCAATTTAGTCTGTGAACCCCTCGTGTCCGACTCCGGCAACGATCTCGGGTACGGGGTGTTACAATTTTATTGGTATCAGAGCTACGGTTTAGTCGATTCTAGGACTAACGTAGCACGCGTGAGTCTATTTATACATGCCATAAAGTGATAAAATGATAGTGTGATGATTTTTGGCTATTAAAATGTGTTTGCTGTATTGTAATGAATCTTGATCCCGAACGAGCTGTAGCAAGCTTCTGACTATGAGAATTTGCGATATAACTTCATTTAGATATGCCTAAATTATTAAGTTGATCAGGCACGTATCATGTACTCGTATTTGAATTTCGATTTGGATTGAATTATAAGAGTACAAGTGATGCAATTTTGAAGGAGTGTTATGACTATAAATGTGATTTTTGTATGTGGCTATGGAACTGGAAGTTGAATGGTCGATAAGCATGTTGTGTTTGTATTCAAGTAATGTAAATGATATACTAATGTGTATTGCTATATGTGTATATGTATGTAGAGACGAAATTGTCGAATGTAAAAAGGCAGTGAAGCGTATAGAGTGGTTGGTTTTCAGCACTAAGTGTGCGGGCAATAAGTGTTCACGGTTGTGAGATTGGCACTAAGTGTTCGGGCAATAAGTGTTCACGGTTGTGAGATTGGCACTAAGTGTGCGGGCTTGAAATGCATGGCACTAAGTGTGCGAGTTTAAAGTACATGGCACTAAGTGTGCGTGGTTGATTATTAAGCACTATGTGTGCGAACCCACTATATATATATTTTCTATCAATTATTTATATTAAGGGTGCGACCTTTCCAAGTCGATTTCGGACGGCGGAAAGGGGTAAGTTCTTGAGTAATAGAGCTTAAATTATGATTTGATTAGATCATGCTTTAAGCAAATCAAAATCATGCTCTTTGTGTGTGGCTATTGAGCCGAAATTGCAAGAATGATAAGTGTCTTGTGTTTGAGTTTTGCTAATGAAAATGAAATACGAATGTGTCATGATTTATTGTTAAATGTGCATGGTTATTCGAACGATGTCCGGGCTAAGTCCCGAAGGCTTTGTGCTAAGTGACCATATCCGGACTAAGATCCGAAGGCATTGGTGCGAGTTACTAAATCCGGGCTAAGTCCCGAAGAGCATTCATGCTAGCGATGTATCCGGGCTAAGTCCCGAAGAGCATTCATGCTAGTGATGTATCCGGGCTAAGTTCCGAAGAGCATTCGTGCTAGTGATGTATCCGGGCTAAGTTTCGAAGAGCATTCGTGCTAGTATGTATCCGGGCTAAGTTCCGAAGAGCATTCGTGCTAGTGATATATCCGTGCTAAACCCCAAAGAGCATTCGTGCTGGTGTTATATCCGGGCTAGGTCCCGAAGAGTAATCATGCTGGTGACGTGTATTCGGGCCTTCGTGCCTAGTAGGCTTCGTGCCGGTAGTTTGAGCAAAGTTTAAGTGCTCATTACTATACGAATTCAAATTTAAATGAGATGATATGTTTAAAAGTGTACATACATGATGTTTATAGACTTGGTTAAGTCATATCAATGTGTATTAACGAATGAATAAGAGCACTATGTATGTGAATGATTAGAGGCACTGTGTGTGTGCGAATTCCTTTAACCGAGCACTATGAGTGCGAGATCGGTCAGTGGGCACTAAGTGTGTGAAGTGGAGTTCATGTAAGACCTCGTTTGGGACGAAGGCATTGATTTGAGATAGTGTGTAAGACCATGTCTGGGACATGGCATCGGCTCGATATGTGAGAATATGTAAGACATATCTAGGATATGGCATTGTAAGAGCTATATGTGCTATTGCTGAATGGACACTATTTTGTTAATCTTGTTCAAGAAATTATTTTGATTAAGTTTCGACATTCGAAAGTTTGAAAGAATTTTTGATGAATGTTGATAATTTTGGATATACGAGTTATGCGCTAGAATAAATCTCATGCCAGTGTATTATATTAGGCTTTATGCCTATTCGACTGTATACGGGTAATGTTAACTATGATTGAATGTACTAAATGAACTAAATGTTCAGGTACGTGAAAGTTGACTTTTCTTTTGGAAATAAGTTAATTTGAATATTGAGATGTGATAAAGTTATAAAGGATATTCATTGGGATGTTTGAGAATATGTATACTTTCAGCCAGGTTACAGCTTATACATGAATGAAAATGTGGGTTATGAATATGTGAGTTGATGTTATGTATTATACATGTTAATATGTGATTTATATGTGTTTGAAATGCAAGTATAAATTCAATTAAGTGATTATTGCTTATGAAATCAAGAAAATGAGATGTATGTGGATACTTATAGAAATGTTTATGTATTTGTTTTAAGATAAGAAAGTGATTTTATAGATCGATGTGAAAGCAGTAATGAATTACAATTGTTATTGATGAGCTAATGTTTATATGGACATAATTCAATAAGAGGACGTTATCCTAACTTAGTCGCTACTAAGATTTTCGGGGACGAAAATCCCTAAGGGGGGAGAGTTGTAACAGCCCGTTTTTAGGATTAACTAGAATAGTGGTTTCGGGGTCACCAAATCCGACGAGTAGGTTTGTAAATATTATATTTAATATTTACGAGTTAATTGTGATTTTTAAAAATATTTTTGATATTGTGATATTTGTTTTATAAGTGATTTATTAAGTTCAAGTGGTATGACCCTAAGGTCAAGTGGGTTTAGGAAATGAGGTATCAGGACCTCATTTCTATAAATCGAGTCGTAAATATTTTTATAAATATTTACAAAGTGGCAAAAAGATGGTATTAAAGTTTCGTTGAAAAATGTTATCGTTTCGATAGTTAATTAAGCAAAAAGGACTAAATCGCGTAAAATGCAAAAAGTTACATTCTAATTGTTTAAGTGTTTATTTTCCATGTTTTACTAAAGTAGAAGTCCCTATTTATCAATTAAACCATTACTTTATGATAGTGGAGATTGGTGGTTTGGCATATATGAAATTATGTATTATTATAAAGGACAAAAAGGTAAATGGAATATTAAAATGTATTAAATAAAAATAAATAAAGTAACAGCCCAATTTGGACCTTAATTGGAACGGTGGTTTCGGGACCACGAATCCGAGTTAGAATAATATTTAAATATCATTTTCTATGTTTAAAATGTGTGAAGTTGCTTTTGTGAAAGTTTCGTTTAAAAATTTTAGTGTTTGGAGGTCGATTGATGAAAAAATAGTTTAATCGCGTAAAATGGAAAATTTAAGGGTTAATGTATAAGGGCCAAATTATGATTGTTTTTATATTATGGAATATTAAGGTTGCAATTTGGCCATAAATAGGAATTGGTGGCCGACCAATATGCATGGATTAATGACTTGAATTGTTTGTTATATTTTATGGCATTATGGTATACTTTAATATATGTTAATATATTATATTTAATAAAAGATGAAAGTGTTCATCTTTCTTTTATTTTTACTCGGCCGAAACTAAGAGAAAGAAAGGAAAGTTTCAGCTTTGATATTTTCGGTCCTTGGATGTTCAATTAGGTAAGTGATTTGAGTTTGGTTTTTGTTAATTTTTACACTTTTGAGATAGTTGCTTTGAATACTATAAAGCCCATGCTTGAAATTTTGAAATTGATGATATAGTCATGAAGTGTCATTGTTAATAGTTTGATAAAATTTACGTTTGATGTGAGAAAATAAAATAAATGTGTTAGATTAACATTTTGGTATTGGGATTTTTGGTAATTTTGAGCATTTAGGGTTAAATTGAAAAAAAGTACTAAATTGAAGGACTAGATTGTGAAATTAGTGAAATGGGAGGATTTATATAAGCTTAGTGAACATTCGGCCCTAGCATTGTATATACAAATTCTTCATATTTTGTGTTTTGAGAAAATTGGATTAAATTGTAAAAGTACATAATATTAGGGGTAAATTGGTAAATTGCTCAATTATGTGTATTTGTACCTAAATGAAGGAAATTCTATTTGAATGAGATTAATTTCGAAATTTTTAGATCAAGAACCAAAAAGATCGGACGTGGATCGGGGAAAATAAAAAAAAAATCGTTGAGTAGTCGAATTCGACTGTCCGTCGAAATCCAAGGTAAGTCGTTAAGCAAATATTTATTGTTGGTTTAAATAAATATAATTTATATATTTGTGTGAGCCGCGTTGAAATATATAAAATCTTGGTGTTGTCGAATGCAAATAGAAATAATAAATATGAAAATTTCACTAAGCATGCGAGTTTGATTATCGAGCACTAAGTGTGCAAAGGAAAATATTAAGCACTAAGTGTGCGATTTCATGGCCTTTCTAGTTAAACAATAGCACTAAGTGTGCGAATACAACGGGTGAAGGAAAATGATCAGACGATCTAATTATCAAATGCAAGAGTAGTAGTGTAATATTTATGTTCGTAATAATGAAGGTACGTAATCAAACCTTTGTGGTTGATATTATTGAACTTGAAATTATATGGTGGGTAGTTATAAATATAATATGTATGATAGATTTGGAAAAATGAGAGATGGATGAGTTGAAAAGTATAAAATAAAATAAATAATGATAATAATAATAAAATGATATGATATATATATAATAATGTTTGATTATTTATTTTATATATGAGTGAACATTCGACTAGGTATTAAATGGTAAGATGGGAAGTGTTAAGTAATTATTATTATTATTTTTAGAGTTTATGTATATTCGAACATGTTAGGTATTAAACTTGACTGATTGATATATATTGGTAGTCAAGTTTGGTTGAATATGTAATTTTAGTAGCAGGACTTGGTTACTCAAATTGAGTTTTTAATGTCTTTTAAATTGTTTAAATTGCTTATAACTAAGCTAAAATAGCTTACTTTGAGAATGTGAAAGTGTATATATGTGATAAGGCCTAATGGCCGATGTGATGAATGTGAAAGTATATATATATGTGATAGGGCCTAATGGCCGATGTGATGAATGTGAAAGTGTGTATATATGTGATAGGGCCTAATGGCCGATGTGATGAATGTGATAAGTCCCGAAGGGCATTTGTGTCAGTACTATATCCGGGTTAAAACCCCGCAGGCTTTATGCGAGAATATTATCACTGATTAATGTCCGTAAGCTTCGTGCTCGTACTATATCCGAGCTCTAAAGACCCGATGACTACGTGTGGGGATTTTGTCCGGGTAAGACCCGATAACTTCGTGTGGAGATTATGTCCGGGTAAGACTTCGTAATAAGAATTGCTTATAAATATATTCAATGCGAAAGGTTAAACAGGTATGTACTCCAAGTTTATATGTGAGCTTGATTTGCACTAAATCATAAGGTAGTTATGTGACGCATACGAGAGCAATCTATGAGACTATTCCTATGATTATGTGACATCGGATCAGAGTGAGAGGTTATGTGAAATCATACGATATATCTATGTCACATGAGCTCACTTTTATGTGAAAGTTTATCTGCCTATTGTATATGATGAGATGTGCATATTCGGTAAAGGGATGGTATGCCCGAAGGAAGAGTGAAATAAAAATACGAACAACTATGTTATAATTTGATTGTTATCTGTTGACACTGCTTAAAACTTACTAAGCATTGTAATGCTTACTTCGTTTACTCTGTTTCCTCTGTTTTATAGATCTCATTGCGAAGCTACAGGCTCGGGGATCGTCAGCAACTAGTCACACTATCACTATCCACTGTTTGGTACTGCTATGTTTTGGATTATCTTATGGCATGTATAAAATAGACTAGTGGCGGAAGAATATTTTGGTTAATGTATATAGCCATGCGAAAATGGCTTATATATGTTTGAGCATAATGTTATAATCATTTGGTATGGAATGGTTAATCACTATCATAATTTGTGCTATTCATGCTAAAAGGGCTAGTTGAATCATGGAAACTATGAAATAGGTAAAGTCTACCTTAAAGGCAGATGCTGGCAGCAGCAGTGATGTAGATTTGGAAAATCACTAAAAATAGTAGGATTGGAATTAAATAATTAATAAACTATTTAAACGAACCTTGATGAATCTATTTTCATAGGAAAGTAACGAAACGATCATATGGAGAGTATGTTAAGAGATATTCAGGTTCTCGTGAGATAGGGCCAGAACAGTTTCTGGATTCCCTGTTCCGACTTTGGAAATTCATTATAAATTAACCAGAGATAATTAGGAGTCATGCCATATATGTATAGATTCCTCTCTGAGTCTAGTTTCTATAGAAACAAACTGAATCAGTATTGAAGCTCTGTGCAGGGAGATATCCAAGTCGTAATGCGAAAAGGTTAGTGTAGTCGATCCCTATAACATGGGAGACTTTGACTAATAAACTGTACTAATTGGATCGACCAAAAATTCTAGAAAAAAATATGTAGATGGGCATATGAGTCTAGTTTCAGGGAAAAATTACGAAACTGATTTTTGAGTTGTGAAACTCAAGATATGATTTTTAAGGTAACAGTGTTGCAGTTAGCAAACTGCCTGGAAAATTTTAAAATGGACTGCGATAGTAAGCGAATTTAGTCTGTGAACCCCTCGTGTCCGACTCCGGCAACGGTCTCGGGTACGGGGTGTTACACACTGAGTTTTCATAAACTCAACCATCTATTATTTGTGCAGGAAATCCCCAGGCTGAGACGGATCGAGGCGACGGAGGACTCAAAGGTGGCCACTCGATGTAGTTAATTTATTTAAAATATTATGAGTTAGATTTTATTTGATATTGGGTTTTCGTTATGTAATAAGGACTTTTAAAGTTTATTTTAATTTGAGGATTTAATTACTTTAATTTTACCTGTTAGTAATAGGACTCGTATTTTCAATAAAGCACAAGCCAATGTTTTTCTGAAATCATCACGCTTAACGCCATACGTTTTAAAAGCTTCTACAACAATCATTGTTTTAAAATTTGAGAAACTAGTATAATTAATATTTTTCTTAAATAATTTGAGTTTTCACAAGGAACTAGTTATCATAACCTTTTATTTAGAGTCTAAAGAAGTTTTAATGAAAAATGGATTTTTCTCGATTTTTGTTTTAGAAAAACACTCCAGTATCACATCACAAATTCGGTCATAATGTCTAGGCCGGGTTTGGGGTGTTACAGGACCTCTCATTTAAAGAGACATAGCAATTAAACACTTTAGAAATTAGCAAGCCACTTTTACATTTTACGCAATTAGGTTCTTTTTGCAAATTAAGCACACAAACGATAAAATTTCCTCACGAAACTTTCACACATATCAATTCACATATTATAGGCATAGAAAATAATATTAAAATATTTTTTACTCGAATTTGTGATCCCAAAACCACTATTCTGACTAGGGTCTAAACCGAGCTGTTACAACTCTCCCCCTTAGGGATTTTCGTCCCTGAAAATCTTACCGTTGAACAGATTCGGATATTCCTGTCTCATAACATCTTCAAGCTAGCCTCTTCAACATCGTGTCAATGCCACAATACTTTAATAATAGAATTTTCTTATTTCGCAATTCTTTAACCTCGCGAGTCAAGATACGGATTGGTTCTTCTTCGTAGGTAATATCAGACTGAATTTCAATCTCATACAGAGAAATTACATGCGAGGGATCAGATCAATATCGTCGAAGCATCGATACCTGAAACACATTTGGATCTTTTCTAACTCAAGTGGCAACGACAATCTATATCCAACCGGCCCGATACACTCGATAATCTCATACGGCCCGATGAACCTCGGACTCAATTTGCCTTTTCTGCCAAATCGGAGTACTTTCTTCCATGGAGATACTTTCAAAAATATTATCACCGATCTCAAACTCAATGTCTTTTCTTTTCAAATCTGCGTACGATTTCTATCGATCAGACGCCACTTTCAAGCTTTCACGAATCACTTTTACCTTCTGCTCAGTATTTTTAATCAAATCAACCCCGTGAATCTTATTCTCACTGAGCTTAGTCCAACACAATGGTGTACGGCATTTGCGACCATACAAGGCTTCGTACAGTGCCATTTTAATGCTTGATTGAAAACTATTATTATAAGCAAATTCAATCAATGGCAAAAACTATTCGTACAGACCTTCAAACTCAAGAGTATAACATCTCAACATATTCTCGAGTATCTGAATAATCCACTCTGATTGACCATTCGTTTACTGGTGAAAAGCAGTATTGAAATACAACTTCGTACCTAAAGCCTCTTTTAATTTCTTCCAAAACCTCGAAGTGAATCTCGGATCTCTATCTTACACAATAGACAATAACACCTCGTGAAATCTCACAATATCAGAAATATATATCTCAGCTAATTTATCAAGCGAGTAATCAGATCGTACCGGGATAAATGAGCTAATTTTGTCAATCGACCAACCATAATCCAAATCGCATCTTTCTTCCTCGGAGATAAAGGCAAACCCAAAACAAAATCCATCGTTTCTCTATCTTATTTCCATTCTGGAATCATAATCAGTTGTAATAAACCAGATGGCACTTGATGTTCAGCTTTAACTTACCGACAGACCAAAAATTTTGTAACAAAGTCAAAGATTCCTCTTTTCATTCCAGACCACCAATAATTCTACTTCAAGTTATTATATATTTTCAAACTACCCGGATGTACAAATAAATGACTGTTGTGAGCTTCACTCAAAATAATCTGAATCAACTCTAGATTTCTCGGAACATAAATCTAACTTTGGAATTCCAAACAATCATCAGTATTAACTCAAAATTCAAAATCAGAATTCAATTCACACTGAGCTCATTTTTCTATTATCTCATTATCAACTTTCTGAGTTTCAATAATAAGTTGTAAAAATAACGATCTCACTTTCAATTCGGCTAAAATCAAACATCATCAGATAGAATCAAATGAGTATTCATCGTACGTAAAGCAAACAATGACTTTCTACTCAAAGCATCAGCAACAACAATTGTTTTTCCTGGATGATAATCGATAACAAGCTCGTAATCTTTTAGCAATTCTAGCCATCTTCTCTATCACAAGTTCAAATCTTTCTGAGTCATCAGATATTTCAAACTTTTATGATTAGAACACACATGACATTTCTCACCAAACAGATAGTGGCGCCAAATCTTTAAAGCAAATACAATAGCTGCTAATTCTAAGTCGTGTGTTGAATAGTTCTTTTCGTGCGACTTTAACTGTCTCGAAGCATAGGCTATAACTTTGCCTTCCTGTATCAAAACACAACCCATACCATTCAACGAATCATTATTGTAGATCACAAATTCTTTACCCGATTCGGGTTGTACTAACACTGGAGCTTCTGTCAATAGGGCTTTCAACTGATCAAAGGTTTTCTAACACTTTTCAGACCATTCAAATTTCACATCTTTCTGAAGCAATTTTTTTATCGAAGTTGCAATCATCGAAATGCCTTTTACAAATCTTCAGTAATAACAAGCAAGTTCTAGAAAACTGCAGACTTTCGAAACATTTCTTGGAGGCTTCTAGTCCAGAATAGCTGAAATCTTGCTCAGATCAACTCGGATACCTGATGCTGATACTATATGACCCACAAAACCAACTTCGCATAACCAAAACTCACATTTACTGAACTTTGCAAACAATTTCTTATCATGCAGAGTCTGTAACACTATTCTCAAATGCCCGGTATGTTCAGTTTCATCACAGGAATAAATCAAAATGTCATCAATGAATACGAAAAAAAATCGATCTAAATACGGTCTAAAGATTTTGTTCATCAAATCCATAAAGATAGCAGGTGCATTTGTTAATCCAAAAGGCATAACTAAAAACTCATAGTGGCTGTTCCTCGTTCCGAAAGCAGTTTTTGAAATGTCTGAATCTTTTACTCTCAACTGATAATAGCTCGATCTCAAATCTATCTTTGAAAACATAGTAGCTCCTTTCAACTGATCAAACAAATAATCAATTCGAGGTAGAGGATATTTATTCTTGATAGTCACTTTGTTCAATTGACGATAATCAATGCACATTCTCATCGTGCCATCTTTCTTTTTCACAAACAAAACAGGAGCACCCCAAGGTGAGAAACCTAGTCTTACGAATCCTCTATCTGTCAACTCTTGCAACTAAGACTTTAATTCTTTTAACTCGGTCGGAGCCATTCTATATGAAGCTATCGAAATTGGAGTAGTTCTCGGTACTAACTCTATGCCAAATTCAACTTCTCGAATCGGAGGTAATCCTGGAAGTTCTTCAGGAAATACTCAGGGAATTCACAGATAATAGGCATTGATTAAACTTTCTTTTTAGATACTTTCGAATCAATCAAATAAGAAAAATAGGCTTCACAACCCCTTTTCACATAATTCTGAGCTTTCATCGACGAAATCACAGTTTGTAACCCATTCAAATCACTAGATTCAATTCGGATTATTTCATCATTCTTGCATCTCAAATCAATAGTTTTCCATTTGCAATTCACAATAGCATCATGAAAATTTAACCAATCCATGCCTAAAATTATATCAAACTCATCAAAGGTAATAACATCATATCAGCCGGAAAACAAATGTCTCGAAATATCAACAGACAATTCTTGCACACTTTATCAACCAATACATATTTACCTAAGGGTTCGATACTCTAATTACAAATTCAGTAGACTTTACAGGAAAAGTCTTACTGCTCACTAAGTTCATGCATATATAGGAATGCGTCGATCCTGGGTCTACCAATGCAATCACAGAAGTATCATAGAGAGTAAAAGTAACAGTTAAAACATCGGGAGACAAAGCTTCCTCACGAGCTTGAATGGTGTAGGCACTGGCTGGTGCTCTAGCCTCAGATTGTACAGTAGTATCTTTAGTCCCTCTTTGACTACCACTCACATTTCCCGTATTTCTGGGAGGTCTACCATGAGCTACATTACCGCTTGGCCTCAGATTTTGCACAATCTCTTGCTCAACAGACTCGAGACAATCTCGAATAAAATGATCTAAAGATCCATAGTTGAAACAAGCCCGATCATATAGTCTACAATTTTTGAGATGTCTTTTACCACAGTGCTTACATTCGGGTCAATCGAATCGGATATTTCCAACACTTGCAACAGAAGTAGCTAGAGTTCTAAAGCTCCAATGAGATCTAGCATGATCTCTACTTGAATGCCCCACATTTGCCTTTGAACGGCTAAAATAATCTCAGAACTTCTTTAATGTAGACTGAAATGATTTACTTACGAATCTCTTTCTCACATCTCTAGCTTCTAAATCAACTTTTCTTTTATCTTTCCCGAGTTCTTCAGCTTTACATGCTCGTTCAACAAGCACAACAAACTCTTTTATCTCTAGAATCCTGACTAACAATTTGATGTCTTCATTCAAGCCATCCTCGAATCTTTTGAACATAATTGCTTCAGTTGAGACACATTCTCTTGCATATTGGCTCAATCTTACAAATTCTCGCTCGTATTCTATAACAGACATACGGCCTTGGTTCAATTCAAGAAACTATTGCGTTTCTGATAAATGAATCTTTGACTAATGTATTTCTTCTGGAATTTAGCTTGGAAGAAATCCCAGGTGGCTCATTCTCTTGGAACCACAGATATCAATATCTTCCACGAATGATACACCATATCTCTTAGAAGTGACACAACATATTTAAGGCATTCGTCTGGAGTTAATGACAATTCATCAAACACTTGTATCCTATTCTCTAACCAGAATTCAGCTCTCTTGGCATCATCATTAGTAGTAGCACAGAACTCTTCGGCCCCATATTATCTAATTTTATCGATCGGAGGCTTACTTAACTGAATCAGATTAACTTGTGACATGACAGGGACTTGCGAAGGATTAAGCGGGGGTGAAGGTTGTGGCACAACCGGTTTAGTTCAAATATATTGGGTGAACCAATTGTTCATCATTTGGTAAAATGCTTGCTTAGCCTCTCCCTCATGACTACTAGTAGCCGGTCTAGAATCAGATGGCGCTGTCCCTTGAGTGGGAGCAGGCGCATTGCTTTCAACATCGTCAGCTACGGCTCGCTCGGGATCCATTTACTATATAAAAACACATTTTCATTGTCAGGATTTATCACACTATCGCAATTCATATATATGGCATGTATAGCTAGACTTATATATGCTACGTTAGTCCTACAATCAACTAAACTGTGGCTTTGATACCAATCAAATGTAACACCCCTAACCCATATCCGTCGTCGAACTAGGGTAAAGAGGCATTATCAGACATATTGGAATATTTCACATTCATTTCACAATCAACATACCATCAAAGTCACACATCATTATAGAGTCCCTTACGTAGGTCAACGAGACCTTAAAAATACTCTAGAAAGGAGTCGGGACTAAACTAAGCTCATACAAAATTTTAGAAACTTAAACATTTTTTAAAGTTGTAAGGGTCACACTGTGACAGCCCTAAAGCGACCCTAGTAGGAAAGCGGTTTCGGGACCGCTAAACCGAGTCACCAAATTGTTTGAATATGATATTTATTGTTTAAAATAAATGTGTGAAAATTTTAAGCTTCTATTTAGTAAGTTGCATGTGAATTTAGTCAATAGGACTTATGTGTGACATTTTTGAAATGTGATAGATCAAAACATAAGGACCTATTAGTGCATGTTGAAAAAGGGGGGACTTGCATGTCAATTTTTCCCCCCATCTAGTAGTGGCTGGCCATGACATTAGGATGGACAAAGGGTGATGGGCAAAACATGTCATAGACATGTTGTGTTGGTGCATCATGGGAGGAAACAATAAAATGAAGTTAGTAATAAAGAAATGGAAAAAAAGAAAGAAGGTGTGTGATTGTTTCTCCCCCCTCCCCATTGCCGTGAATGTAAGAAGGAAAACAAAAAAAAAGTGTCCATCTTTTTTTCATTTCTCTTGGCCGAATGTTCTAAGGAAGAAAGGAAACAAGTTGTGTTCTTTGGTTCTTCTTGGCCGGATTGAGAGGAGGAAGGAAGGAGTGAAGCAATCGGTCATCTTAGGTCGATATTAAGGTAAGGAAGTTGATACTAGTTCTTGAAATCCTAGTTGATTTTGAGTGAGATATCAAGTTATTGTTGGTAACCCATGTTGAAATTGTGATTTTGGAATAAGTAAGGTTTTCGGCTATGGAGATTAATAAGGGTGATGGTTGTGTTTCATGCTAAATCTAGATGAAAAATGGTAGTTGCTTACATCTTGATGATTATGAGTTTCTTTCTTGGTTCTACCTTAGATCCATGAAGTATATTTTTATTTGGTGTTGTTGGAAGTATCGGCCATGGTATATCCATAAGTGTGATTTATGCTTATTGCATGGTAGGTAAGATTTATGTTTTGGATATATGTTTAAATTTGGTTATAATCAAATTTGTGATTCGGCTCTTGCACATATATATATATGATTGCACATGATGTATTGGTGTGACCTATATATTATCTCAAGGTATATACTTACACATGATGGTGCTTCGGTTATGGATTAAATGATGGATGCGTATTGAGTTATAATATGTAATGCATTAGTTAGTAAAATGTATGCCATTTATGTGTGGTATTAAGTATATAATCGGCCTCAACATAGACATGCATATTCGGCCATAGGAAGAAGATTGGTGTTGCATGTATTCGGTTAGAGGCAAGCATATTGATGCTTTTGTCTTGGCTTAGAAAATTCGGCTAAGGGAAATATTAGCTAGTATGTTGAATTCGATTCGTAATTTCGTACATATGTGACTCTAATGTCTAATGTATATATGGGCTAAGTACCTTGAGCTTCTCTTTTGATGTTCGAATGAATTGTATTAAATTGCTTGATGTGATTAAAAATGCGTATGACCATTGTGTATTTGAGCTAAAAGGTGGACATATGACCTATCAAACTCCTTGTCATATTCGGCCATAAGCTAGCAAAATGAGACTTTAATGAGTTAAATTTGTTTGAATTAAGCTCAAGAGCAAAGGGGAACTAAATCTGATAAAGGGAAGGAAAAAGTGGTCGAATAGCCGTCGAAACCGTTCGACAACATCCGAGGTAAGTCTTCGAGTAATGACCCTACTTGAATTATATTGAAATGATTAGTCATACTATGACAGATAGCCGAATGTGCATAGAGACTATGTTATAAAGCCAATTGAAATCATGCTCTTTGTGTGTGGCTATTGAGCCGAAATTGGAAAGGTTTAATAAATGTTTTGTGTTTGAGCCTTAGTAACGAAAATGAAATATGGATGTGTCATGATTATTGATATATGTGTGCATGAGCATTTGAATGATATATCCGGGCTAAGTCCCGGAGGCATTTATGCTAGTGATTTTATCCGGGCTAAGTCCCGAAGGCATTTATGCTAGTGGTTTTATCCGGGCTAAGACCCGAAGGCATTTGTGCGAGTTGATATATCCGGGCTAAGACCCGAAGGCATTTGTGCGAGTTGCTATACCCGGGTTAAGACCCGAAGGCAATTGTGCTTGTGGTTATATCCGGCTAAATTCCGAAGAAACTTGGGTTCGAAGGTGAGCGTGTTGTGCTGTAATAAATTCAATTAATACGCTCGAAAAACCCAAACGATAAGGTATGTTTGCGTGTGCATCGGAAAAGTCGATTCGTTTTAAATAGTATTCGTTCAATCGACTAACGAACTTTCGGCTTTTAGATAGGTTAATACCTTGTGTGTATATGTTGATGAAGTGTGAAGTAAGTATGTTTATGAGAATGTGTATTAATAAAGTGATTCATTTAGCTATGTGAATGTAATACTTTAGTCAAAGCCGATTTCATTACTTGAAACTTACTAAGCTTTAAAATGCTTACCCCGTTGCTTTGGCTCTCTGTTTTATAAATTTTGTTCGTTAGATATCGGATTCGGGATCATCGAAGTCGAAGTCATCCACACTATCAAAGCCCTTTGGGTACTCTTTTAGTTGAACTCTGGATATGGCATGTATAGGACTACCCTTTGTTGTTTTTCAAGTACTTTTTGTGATGTATGTGTGTACAGCCATGCGAAAATGGCTCGTAGAAGTGGAGTATGGCATTAGGCCATTTGTGTTTATGTATATATATATGGTTTCATGATGTGACTATGGACTGGAATGGAAGTGTTGGGCAAATGATCAGCCATTGGAATGGCTAAATATGATCATATGTGGACCTATGTATGACAAAACTCTAGTTGGTCCATGGTAACCACGAAATAGGTAAAGTTTACCTTGAAAACAGATGCTGACAGCAGCAGTGGTGTGGATTTGAAAAATCACTAAAATTTGTAGGAATGGAATTAAATAGTGAATAAATTATGTAAACGAACCTTGATGAATCTATTTTCATATGAAAGTAACGAAACAATCATATGAACAGTATATTAAGAGATATTAAAGTTCTCGTGAAACAGGACCAGAACGGTTTCTGGATCTCCTGTTTCGACTTTGAAAATTTACCATAAATTATCCAGAGATAATTAGAAGTCATGCCTTATATGTATAGATTCCCCTTTGAGTCTAGTTTCATTAGAAACAAACGGAATGAGTATTGAATCTCTGTACAGGGAGATATCCAAGTCATAATACGTGAAGGTCAGAGTAATCGAACCCAGAATCAGGGGAGACTTTAACTAATAAACTGTATCAATTGGCCCGACCAAAAATTATAGAAATAAATCCACAGATGGATATATGAGTCTAATTTCAGGGAAAATTTACGGAATCAGATTTCAAGTTTTGGAACTCGAGATATGATTTTTAAGGCGACAGTGACGCGGTTAGCCAGCCTGTCTGGATTTTTTTTAATGGACTGTGAAAACAAAGTAAATGAACTAAGTCGGTCAGCACCTCGTGTTCGACTCCGGCAACGGTCTCGGGCACGGGGTGTTACACACACGCCCGTGTGTCTAGGCTATGGTAAAATAGGGCATACATACTGACTTATCCACATGGCCACAAGACATGTTCGTGTGCCAAGCCGTGTGAAAATTAGGGAGGTTACTGGCATGGGTTGCACGGCTGACCACATGGCCATGTGCCAGCCTGTGTGCCACACACGACTGATAGACATGCCCGTGTGTTAGGCTGTGTCAAAACTGTCGGGTATATTAAATTTAAATCGTAGGGTACCCCAGAGGGCACACGACTGTGTAACATAACCGTGTGTCACACACGGCTGAGACACACCTCGTATCTCTACCCATGTGGACAGAAATAGGCTATTTCCAAAGCCAAATTGCCACCCATTTTGAACCATCCCTACAAGCATCAAATCCATATCATTTTATACCAAATTCTCAACCAATTCACAACTAAAACATACATCATTCATGCCATTTAATTAACAACAGATTTCATCCTTTTTAACCATTTCAAAACATACCAAAAATCACATAGCAAACTTATTCATTCTAACATATCCTTATCTCCATATTTCACATCCAATCTCATGCAAAAATCATAATATTTCCACAACTAAATCACATTACGAACTTACCAAATTGACAATTTATCACTAGGTTATTCATGAACACATCATATGAACATTATTGCATCACATAGTTTATGCTCAAAAGACGTTCATAATTATAACCAAAACCAAGCCATATCACATGGCTAGATATACACATTACCAAACATATTCACAAACTTCTAGCCTATACATGCCATACTTCAATATATACATTTTCAAAAAGAACCAAAATAGAGTTCGATAGTGTGGTGATGATCCTCGACAATCCCCGAGCTTCCAGTAGCTTAGATATCTATAAAATAGTTGAAACACACACACAAAGTAAGCTTTCAAAAGCTTAGTAAGCCATCTACAAATAAACTTAACACATAACATCAATCTAGATCAATTCATACATTTCATACATTCCTCAAGTGTGCATGATAACTCATCAAATACCCTGACAGTATTCTCAAGCTAGAATTTTTCCCTCTCGGGATCATCATCTATACCCGCTCGGAACTCTTCGGCTCTTTGTTTTTGTATCTTATCAACTGGAGGTCTATTTAGCCTCATGAAGTCCATACCTTGGGGTGCTATGGGAATAGGTTGAGGAAAAAGTGGAGGTGGAGGGGGTTGAGCGTTCGGGTTCATTCGAACAAACTCCATATACCATGCATCCATCATATAGAGAAAGGCTTCCCTGCCTCCTTCTCCTCGACTAATTGTAGGGGGTCTACTATCAGACAGTGCTACCCCTTCAGCGGGAGTAAGCGCGTTATTTTCAACATCATCTGCCATTGCTCTATTGGGATCTATTTACTATATGAAAACACATTTTAAAATAATCAAGAGTCGTCACACTATCATAATATACGTATGGAATGTATAGCTAGACTCGTACACATGCTACATTACTCTGAGAATCGACTAAATTGTATCTCTGATACCACTAAATGTAACACCTCTTGCCCATATCCGACATCGGGACAAGGTTTGAGGCGTTACCGGACTCAAACATAAACATTCATATAAAATCGAGCCATAAAATTTCACCCAAATTAAAACCATTCATTAACATACGTATCGTCCCTTATATGGGCCCACGAGGCTCAAAACATACATTGGGTGTGGTTCGGGACTAAACTGAGAACTTTCAGAACTTATACAACACTTAGAAAATTTTCTTATTTTGGAAGGTTACATGCCAGTGCAGGTAGGTCGTGTGGTCACACACACCCTTGTGGCTTGGGACACGCCCATGTCCTCTACTCGTGTAACTCTTTATTTATGACGTCATCAACAAAATAGGGTCACACGGCCAAGTCACACACCCATGTGCTTAGGCTGTGTGGTGAATTAAATTCCAAAAATTAGGTGCAGACTTCACACGGTAAGGGCACACGTCCATGTCCCGAGGCCATGTCCTTTACACAGCTGAGACACACGGCCGGATCACACGCCCATGGGGCAGACCGTGTGTCATACACAGCCTAGACACATGCCCGTATGTCTACCCGTGTGGAAAACTTTGAGGCTATTTTCCAAGCCAATTGCCACCCTTATTTGCACAAACACATACATGACTTCAAGGGCACCTTACATGCCATAATTATGCACTTAAACATACACAAATAAAATAAGATTATGGAATTATAATATTAGCTTATACATGCACAAGACACCATACTTTATTAAGCCCATCTTACCAATTCTCACTTAAGTCATGGTTATCATCATATTAAACAAATCCCAATTAAATATCTAAGCATCCATAGCCACAACACATCTCATCACATACTCACAACCACTAACCACATCACAACTGCATGGGCACATGTATGCTTGAATAAATAGGCTTACAACCCAATAATCATTATAAGCCATATCTTATGGCCTTATACAAAATGAATCAAATATCTTCATAATCCAACACATTTGGCTAAACCAATATGACATATAACAAAAAGACCAAGTCCTTATACATGCCATACTGAAAATGTTAAGACTAATTATACCCAAATGTCCAATTGATAGTGTGATCGAGTCTCCAATGTCCTTCAATCCCCGAGCTAGCTTGGCGATACTATAAAAAATGAAAAAGAGACGGGAGTAAGCATAAAGCTTAGTAAGTTCGAATGCAAATAAATAGAAACATAATCATGAATATTATACAGTTAACATAACATAATTTACATAAATGTCATCATAGTTTCGTAGGCATCACTTACTCATTTTCAATCTTACCAAAAGTTCATCACATACCGAGATCATTCATATGAGTTTTCCATACATACAACTTGTAACACATTCTCAAAATTCCTCATCGTTGACTTACTTGTCAAATAACCCACTGATTTACCCACTGAACACTTGGAATATTATCGAATACACGAAAAGCTTGCACATAATGCTTTATACGTAGCCACATGCTACCTCATATCATATATCACGCATTGCTCACTCTCGAGCTAATCACGAGCCTGCTCACACAAGCTGACAATCAGGACGTAACTACACGGGCTGCTCATACAAGCTGACAAGTACCTACAACATGTAACGCCCCAAAAATCTAAGTATTCATTTTTGTATGTTGTGCTACACAAGTGTGTATCTGCTTCAGTGGTTATGTTTTCTGGGAAGTGTCTGAGAAGTCTTAAGTTCAAGCTTGGGCTTATGCAAAATTTTTTTTGTTTGCATGGTTAAACCCTTGGCTCTAGACATTAGGCTCTTAAATAATAATGGGTAAAACATGTCTTAAAAAGCTAGCTGGTCTAGGGGATAGTGGCATGTTACTGTTGCTAGGAGACTTGAGTTCAAGTCCTGCTGTGTGCAAAGGGTGTTTATTTTGTTGCTCTTGCCGTGTGAATGGTAGAGGTTGATCGAAACTCTGCTGGGGGAGCGAAGTTTGAAATTGGTGGTTGAGGAGATGATGGTGGAGAGGTTTTAGGAGGAAATCAAGGGATTTTGAAGGAAGAGGAGTGCTGGTGCCAATTTTGGACTCCCAACACATAGAATTCAGCTTTGTGACTGTCAAGTGCTCTCTATTTCAATGGCTACCCCTTTTTGCTTCATTTCATTTTTATTTGAGGCCAAACGCTACCTTAACCATTCGGGTATTTTTCCTTCTGCATTTTTTTCGGTTTTGCTTTCCCTTTTGACCATTTCTCTACTATTAGCCAATTCTCTTTTCATCTACTATTCTACCTAATGTGCCCATCCTTGTAACCTAAATTGAATACCATTCTTCCCCTCTCAATTAGTTCTATGTTGTCATCATCCTCTTTTGTGCAGTGGTCGAATATCTCTTTCTCTTCTCTCTCATTTCCTTCAATTTTTACCGAGTATCCCTTCTTGTATTGTGAAAACCGAATGCACTTCCTTTCATTTCATTCTTTTGATTCTCTTCTCTTTATACTTTTGTGTTGATTAGCCGAATATTCCATCTCAAGTTTGAGTGCTCAGTTATGGTTTTCTTACCTCTTTCTGTTGTGATAGTTTACTCTACGTAACACCTTTCATGTTACCGATTTTTGTTAGGGAAGTGGTTGTGCCAGCCTTGCTTCTGTCAAAACTTGGCTTTCGACTTTTGTTGTTGAGGGTGTGGGCCAAATTGTTTTCCTCCTTTTCTGGCTTAGTGCATTTGGTAAGTACTATATACTTGGTTCAATGGCTTGCGTGTAGGGTAATCTCTTGAACAAGTATTGGCTAGGGTTCCTTTCAACTCGTTTGTTAGGTACTTAACCAAAGCTTCTGTTTGTAAAAGGTTGGAGTGCTCATGGGCTAATTCTCACATTTTCCCAACTAGGCGTGTAAACGCTGCCCAAATCATAAATCGACAAAAGCTAGAAAATATTACCATTAATGCTACACGGGCGAGTGCTCGATCGTGTGGTCATCCAAAGGCATAAAACGGGGGCATTTGATCGTAAAGGCCACCACGAGTGATTTCGTGGCCTAAGGCCGGTTTAGGCCATGTTGGGCTAAAATGGGCCGTGTGGGCCCCATGGGCTCGTGTGGGCCCTATGGGCTCATGTGCCCCACATGGACGTGTGGTGATTATTAGGCCAGGCTGTGTAGCCCACATGACCAAGGCCATTTTTAGGTTTTATGGGCCATACAGGCGTGTGGACCCACATCGGCCGCATTATAGGCCTTGGGCCCATTTTCACTGTTTGACTATTAAGGTCGCACGAGTTGGCTGAGACGACTATGGACCTACTGTTGGGTCGATAAGTATATCTAGACCCCAATCTGATGAAATGACTATTTTTCCTATGAGGTAAAATGACGGATATGCCCCTATGTTATGTATGACTATATTGAGCTTGCCATTTTATATATGTTGCATACATGTAGGATATTATGATGTGATGAATGGGGTTGGGTTATTATGATTAGAGGAAGTATACTATTCTAGCAGCTCTGCTGCAATTTCTGTTTAGTGTCGCAATCGGTGCTATTTTTGGTGTGTAGGTATGGGTGGGTTGATTTTATCCCTACATGGTGCGTAGGATTGGACAGAGTGGTGTATAGAGGCTGCCTGGGTAGGATTTTTGTTTGCATATCTGTACTGTGACTGGCCCATATTGATTCTAATACTGTAATGGGCTAAGGCCTTACTTGAGATTAAACTGTTACTGAAACGGGCTTAGGCCTGACTATAAATGCCTACCGTATGACTGACTGTTGTTTAGGGATTACACACTAAGTTTTCATAAACTCACTATTTCTGTTTCCTGTGCAAGTAATCCTTAGGCGGATCAATGCTGCGAGGGACTCGAAGGTGGCCACACAACCGCATTTTCTTTCACTTTTAACTTTAAATTTATAAGTAATTTAATTTGGGTATTTGTTTTGTAATAAGGCCTCTTTAAGTTTTTATTTTAATTTGGGATTTATTTACTTTGATTTATATCAGTTAGTAGTAGGTTATGGATTTTCAAAATATAAACAAATGTTTTTCCTAAAACGCCATATTTATACAACATATTTTGAAATCTTCCACAACAAATATTGTTTTAATGTGTAATAGCAATCTAATATGATTAACATTTTGCTAAAATGACTTGAGTTTAACATTGAACAAGATATCCTAAATTTTCGTTAAAGATCCCGAAGAGATTTTAATGTGGAACATGTAACACCCCTTACCCGTATCCGTCGCCAGAACAGGGTACGAGGTATTAACAAATTATAGTATATACTATTAAATAAAACCCAACAAAAATATGGCGTGCAATTTGATCATGGATCATTATAACATATGCCATTAACAATAAAAACCAATTTCAAAGGCTTCATACAAAATGATAAGTTTGATACTATAAGTAGTAATTTAAACCTAGACAATTATGACACGTAACAAAATAACAAAGTCTACTATACATGCCATATTTCAAAATGTTGAGTTCAGATACCAAGAGTATTGATAGTGCGGGCGAATCTTCTACGATCTCTAACTCCTGTAGTAGCTGGATGACACTATAAGATAAAGGAGAGAAAAGAAAGTAAGCTTATAGCTTAGTAAGTAAGTATATAAATAACAAATAAGGAATCTAATATGTTTACAACATAACTCAATTATATCATATTTTTAATTTTACTGTTTACTCCAATTTGATCAAGTTGTTCCTCCTGTGTCATGATCACTAAATAAATCATAACTCGACTTACGAAACTCGAAATTCAAATCCATAAAATTTCCATGAATCTAGACTCATAAAAATTATTACTAATTTTTTTATATAATTGTTGGTTGATCCAATTAGTACAGTTTATTAGTTAAAGTTTCCCCTGTTACACAGCTCAACTGATCTGAACTCTGTTCACTACAAATTGAATTTCTCTCAGTACACAATTCACATAACCATGAAACCTATCTCATTTAAAACTAAACTCAATAAGAAATTTAGGAATATAAACTATATTTCTTAATTTGTTTTGTAAAATTTTTAATGATTTTTCAAAGTTGGAACAGGGGATCACATAGTCATCCTGAGCAAGTCACACACAATTGTAAATATCTCAAAATATAGAATTCCTTTGCTTTCTCTGTTTCTTTTATATGAAAATAGACTCATTAAGATTTAATTTCACATCTCATTCAACCTTTAATTAAATTCCTTATATTTTTGGTGAATTTTCAAAATCACGTCACTGCTACTGTCCAAAACAGTTTTAATGCTAATTTCACTCTTTCACACATTCTTTATAATAACCTCATTTTAACTTACATATATATATACCACAAATCATTTTCACCACATTTCATACATCACAAGTGTAGGTCCATGACTACAATGTCACCACAAAACCATCCCGTTGAACAATTCAGATTAATCCTTAATACTTGATGGTTTCAGCACACAGCCCCACCATCATATTTCATTTAGTTCGGGTTTGTTGTACACATGGTGAACACTTAGTACCACTCATGCGACCTAGCCGATTTCTCTCGTAGCTCTCTTATCTACATGGTGTCCTTCACTTGGAATCACGCATGCGACCTAGCTACATTTATCTCTCACGTAGCTCTCTTGTCTACATGGGATACATCCCGTATCACACATGTGACCTAGCTACTACATAGTATCTCATAGCTTTCTTGTACACATGATGTGCACTCGGCACCATACATGTGACCTAGCTACGCCCCCTCTATTTTATTCGATCTTTCCGAATGTTCAACCGGGATCTCTCTCTATTACTTATTTCCATTCTTCCAATAGTCGATTTATACTTCAACATCATCTAATATATATAATAAGCTGAAATATAAGAATGTAAATGAAATTAATGTATTATTTACATACAAACTTACCTCGGTGCAAAGTATGGGAATTTTGCAATTTAGTCCAAAACTTTCTCCTTCCCCCGTTCGAGGTCGATTCCACGCCTTTCTTGATCTATAACAACATATTTAGCTCATTTAATACTCGAACTATTTATTTTAATCCAAAAATCACATTATATAAAAATTACATTTTTGCCCCCTAACTTTTACAAAATTACAATTTTCCCCAAGGCTCGGAAATTTAATTTCGGCCCTTATTCTTATGTTTAATGACCTACTGATCATTTTTCTCTTCCATGGCAACATCAAATTCTCACTCTAACACATAGTTATGAACAATAGATATTTTTATCGATTATGCTGTTTTGCTCGTTTTCTTTAAAAATCGCTTAGAAAAGATTGTTCTCCTAACTTCAAATATTCATATTCTACCATCAAACAACAAAATACATGCCTATCATTCATGGGTAAATTTTTAAACATAAACCCTAACTCGAAATAATGGTAGAAATAAGTAAACCGAGCTACGAGGATTTCAAAAATGTGAAGAACATTAAAAACGGGGCTTGAAATCACTTACTATGAAGCTTGAAAGTTGAAGAAACCCTAGCTATGGAGGAGAGCAATTTTCGGCAGCAACTAATGAAGATGATAACCAATTTTGTGTTATTTTTCCCATTTTATTTCATTTAATATACAAATGACCAAAATGCCCTTACTACTAAACTTTCAAAAAAATTCCCTCCATGTCCAACTTTTGTCCATAACTTAAGAATGGGTCAAATTGCTATTTAAGACCTCCTAGTTAATATCCGAAAGCAATTTCATACTAAAAACTTCTAAAACACGAGTTTTACAATTTATTCGATTTAGTAAAGCGCGCAATGCACAGAATTTCATCACGAAATTTTCACGAAATTTTCACGAAATCATATCATAAACCCCAAAATAATTATAAAACAATTATTTCTATCTCGGATTTGTGGTCACAAAACCACTATTCCGATTAGGCCCTAATTCGGGTTGTCACAATTCTCCCCTCTTTAGAGATTTTTGTCCCCGAAAATCTTACCGGTAAAGTGGTTCGGGTACTGTTTCCTCATAGCTTCCTCAGGTTCCCACGTAGCCTCTTCTATCCCATGTCTGTGCCACAATACTTTCACTAAGGCTATACTTTTATTTCTTAACTGTTTAATTTCTCGAGCCAAAATCTTTATTGGTTCCTCTTCATAGGTCATATCCGATCAAATCTCAATTTCTGTTGGAGAAATCACATGTGAAGGATTAGAACGATAACGTCGCAACATTGATACATGAAACACATTATGAATTCTTTCTAACTCTACCGGTAAGGCCAACCGATATGCCACTAGTCCAATCCTCTCAGTAATCTCGTACGGCCCAATAAAACGCGGACTCAACTTGCCTTTTCGGCTAAATCTCAGAATCTTTTTCCATGGTGACACCTTCAAGAACACTTTATCACCCACCTGAAATTTAATCTCTTTTCTTTTTAAATCTGCATATGACTTTTGTCAATCTGAAGCAGCTTTCAAGCAATCCCGAATTACTTTTATTTTCTCTTCGGTTTCTTTAACTAGATCAACTCCGTGAATCTGTTTCTCACTAAGTTCGGTCCAATATAAAGGAGTCTGACACTTACGACCATACAAGGCTTCGTATGGTGCCATTTGTATACTTGATTGATAACTGTTATTGTAGGCAAATTCAATCAAAGATAGATATTTCTCCCAACTACCTCCAAATTCTAAGACACAGCATCTAAGCATATCCTCGAGTACCTGGATTACTCTTTCCGACTGACCATCTATTTGTGGATGAAACGCGGTACTAAAGTTCAATTTTGTACCCAAAGCTTCTTGTAACTTTTTCCAAAATCTCGAGGTAAATCTCAGTGTGACAGCCCAAAATTGACCCTAGTCGGGAAGTGGTTTCGGGACCGCTAAACCGAGTCACTGAAATGTTCGAATGTGATATTTATTGTCTAGAATATGTAATTATGAATGTGTGAAAATTTCAAGCTTCGATTTAGTCGATTGCATGTGAGTTTTAGTAAATAGGACTTATGTGAGAAAATTTTGAAATGTGATAGGTCAAAGCATAAGGACCTATTAGTGCATGTTGAAAAAGGGGGACTTGCATGTCAATTTCCCCCCTCTATTAGTAGTGGCCGGCCATGACAAGCATGGTAGACCAAGTGTGATGGGGAAGAACATGTCATAAACATGTTGAGTTAGTGTTTCATGGGAAGTATGATAAAATAAGGAGCATGGGCATAAATAATGAAAGGGAATATGATGAAAACAAAAAAAAAAGTGTGTGGTTGTTCCCCCCCATTGCCGTGAGTTAAAGAAAAGAAAAGAAAAATTTTGTTCATCCTTTTTCATCTTCTTTTGGCCGAAAATTCTAAGGAAGGAGGAAGGAGTTCTTGCTTCATGTTTGGTTTGGAAGAGGATTAGGAGGAGGTTTGGCCATACTTGTATCTAGATCAAGGTATGTTTGAGGTTGTGCCATGAGATTCATGCATGTTTTTAGTTGCTAGCTTGAGTTCTAATTAGCCCATGGTTCAAATCTTTGCTATGTCATGGGGATGATATTCGGCCTAGGTGGATTTTGTGTTAATGCCATTGCATGCTAAATATGAAGCTTGTTAATGATGCATGTGATGGTGGATTTATGATTCTTGAATCTTCTTTTAGCATTTTGAGTGAGCACATATGTGCATTAGTTGCTAGATGGAGAAGAATCGGCTAGCAAGTTGTGTGCTAAGGCCGAATATAATTTTTGTATATTAATGAGTAATGCATGTGTTAAATTGATGGAAAGGGAGAGGATGCTTTACTAGTGTATATATGTGTGTATTAGCCAAGTTTTGAACTTGAAACAAAATGGTGTTTAGTCAATACAAGTGACCATACTTGTAGAATGTATTAAGTGTTGCAATCGGCCCCAACATAGACATGCATATTCGGCCATAGGAAGGAGATTGGTGTTGCATGTATTCGGTTAGAGGCAAGCATATTGATGCTTTTGTCTTGGCTTAGAAAATTTGGCCAAGGGGGAAAATTAGCTAACATGTTGAGTTTGATTCATGATTCCGTACATATGTGACTTTAATGTCTAATGTATAAATATGGGCTAAGTGCCTTGTGTTCCTCTTTTCGATGCTCAAATGATTAAATCAATTTATTTGTTTAATTAAGCTCAAGAGCAAAGGGGAACTAAATCCGATAAAGGGAAGGAAAAAGTGGTCGAATAGCTATCGGAATTGTTCGACAACATCCGAGGTAAGTTCTTGAGTAAAAGAGCTTAAATTATGATTTGATTAGATCATGTTTTAAGCAAATCAAAATCATGCTCTTTGTGTGGCTATTGAGCCGAAATTGCAAGAATGATAAGTGTCTTGTGTTTGAGTTTTGCTAACGAAAACGAAATACGAATGTGCCATGATTTATTGTTAAATGTGCATGGTTATTTGAATGATGTCCGGGCTAAGTCCCGAAGGCTTTGTGCTAAGTGACCATATCCGGCCTAAGATCCGAAGGCATTTGTGCGAGATACTAATTCCGGGCTAAGCCCGAAGGCATTTGTGCGAGTTACTAAATCCGGGTTAAGTCCCGAAGGCATTTGTGCGAGTTACTATAACCGGGCTATGTCCCGAAGGCATTTGAACGAGTAGCTATATCCGGTTAAATTCCGAAGGTACGTGATTTGGGAATGAATGATCTTGCTGTAAAAAATTTCAGTTAATACGCTTGAAACATCCCAACATTGAGGTATGTTTCGTATGTGCTTTGAATTAGTTGAGCCCTTACAAATAAGTATTCGCTCAGTTGATAAATGAGCTACCGGCCTTTGGCTAAGTTGATCTTTGTGTATGAATAAAAGTGTTGGTAATGTGAAGTAAGTATGATATTGAAAAATTGTGCATATGAAATTATCCGTTTAGCTACATGAATGCTATACTTTTGTTGTGCTGGAATCCCTTGCTCAAAACTTACTAAGCATAAATTGCTTACTCCGTCTCCTTGATTCTCTGTTTTATAGATTTTGGTTCTCCAGCTATCGGACTCGGGATTTTGAAGTCGAAGTCGCCCACACTATCAAAGCCCCCCCTTTTGGTACAATTTTGGTTGAACTTCGAAATGGCATGTATAGGACTACCTTTTTGTTGGGGTCATGGACCCTTTGGACTTGTATAATTTTGGATAGCCATGCGAAAATGGCTTATATATGTTTAAGTATAATGTTATAATCATTTGGTATGGGTATGGTTATTGAGAGGTGTGGATGCAC